>NC_080103.1:9222500-9377500 GCF_950005125.1 Chionomys nivalis | reverse complement strand
TGCCTTAGCTTCTTGAGTACTGACATCACAGGCCTGCACCACCATGTTTGGCTGAAGGTCTTTGTCTTAAGAACCTGAGGCCTTCATGGTTTCTGAGCTGCGGTTCTTTCCTTCCTTGGCGCTACTTCTTCCCTGATTTCTTTCTTTGTGACTTTAAGTTACCTTTTTACTTCAAACTCTGTGTTTTGTTGTTTGGGTTTTGTTTTTTGAGACAGGGCTACAGAGAGCTCTGCTGTTGACCAGGCTGAACTCGAATTCAGAACTCTGCCTGCCTCTACCTCCTGAGCACGGGGACTAAGGGCGTGCACCTCCCAGCTAAAGAGTCTAAGCTCTATAAAGAGATATCACAACAATGTACGGGGGTGGGGGATGGATATAACCTGTGATAGAACACTTCTCTGACATACAAGAAGCCATGCCAAAAATAATAATATGAAGTTCACTTTTTTCTAATAAGGCAAAAAAGCCTTCTCTGTGTGCTGTGTGCTCATTGTCTCCCATGGGTGTGCTTGGCTTGTAGTTCTAACTGTGCCTGCTGGTCAGGTTGCAGAGGAGACAATAATTGAAGAGGAAGAAGAGGAAGAAGAGAAGTTACCATTGGCAAAGAGACCAAGGATGACAGAGATAACAAACAGTATTGAGGAAAGCAAGGTAATGAGATTCTTCTCATAAGAGAGAGAAAGAATGGAAGCCCTGGTGATTGGAGGTGAAGCCCTCTTCATCTTTCTGTCTGCCATCTGAATACTCTGTTATCAGGAATTCTTACTGTAGTGACACTGTTTGTTCTACAGGAAGGCAGCGAAAGAGAGCTACTGCAGCAGCAGCTCCAGGAGGCCAATCGAAGAGCCCAGGAGTACAGACACCAGCTCCTCAAGAAAGAGCAGGAGGCAGAACAGTACCGTCTCAAGCTGGAGGCCATGGCGCGACAGCAGCCCAACGGAGTTGAGTTCACCGTGGTTGAGGAGGTAGCTGAAGTGGATGCTGTAGTAGTGACAGAAGGGGAAATAGAAGAAAGAGCAGCAGAAGTGATGAAGTCAGGAAGGACCACAGAGCCTCATACTAGTGTTTCCATAGAAACCATTTCATCTTAACACGCAAAGACCACAACTTGTACTCATTCGTCTTATTTTTAAGAAGAAAATACAGAGGGCAAGCATTGTGTACAAATTAAGACTGTCTTTAAGAAGGGAACAGTAGCAGGGCTCAGTGCCTGGGCCAGGAAAGCTGTATGTGCAGCTGGAGACTCAGAGCCACGTTAGGGGCATCTAAGGGACCAAAGGACCAGGACCAAATCTCTCAGCTCACGTCATTGCTTTAAACAGAGTACTGAGCATTGCGGATTGATTTTTTTTTATAAAAAAATAATTAACTTTATATCAAAAGATTTTAAGATAATACTTGTAATACATATACACCAAGAGCCTTTAATAATTATTCCTGAGATCTCCAAGTGATCTGAAGTTTGCCTTAGGTTTATGAACTGCTAAGGTTGTAGGAAGACTCTTGCGAGGATGAAGAAAAGATACCGTACATTCCTTCCTTTTCCTTTTTTTTTTTTTTTTTGGTGGAGAAGTTTAAGATAGGATTTCTCTCTGTAGCCCTGGCTGTCCTGGAACTCACTCTGTAGACCAGGCGGCCTCAAACACACAGATCTGCCTGCCTCTGCTTCCCGAGTGCTGGGATTAAAGGCCACCACCGCCCAGCTAAAGCTACCATACATTTCTAAGAAAGCAAGCACACGAGCTGCTCCTAGTTAATCCACTGAAAAGGAATCTATGGGCTAGGAACAGTAGTACATACCTGTAATGCCAATGCTCAGGAAACCGAGACAGAGCCGGTGAGTGTGAGGTCAGCAGGAGCTAGAGAGACTCCTTCTGTGTAAGAGGGCCAGCTGCCCTTTTCTGGCCTCTGTGAACACCCTGGCATATACATACAAATAAAAATTAAAAAGTTAAGTAAGTTAGTTGAACGCCAAGGTTCACCCTTCAGGATCATGAGACTACAGCGAGATTGAAGCCAACTTGAGCTCCATAGTGAATTACAGTGCAGCCCGGGCTACAATGTGGGGCCTTACGCAAGAAAAGAAAATCAAATGTTGGAGTGGTGCACACCTCTTCCAGCACTCAGGTGATAGAGACAGGTGCATCACTGTGAATTTGAGACCTGCCTAGTCTACAAAGAGAGTTAATGGGATGGCCAGCACTACATACAGAGACCCTGTCTCAAAAAAAAGAAAAAAGAAAGAAAGAAAGAAAGAAAGAAAGAAAGAAAGAAAGAAAGAAAGAAAGAAAGAAAGAAAGCAGAGAAAGCTGACTTGTGATTGCCAATAAATTGTATGTTCACAGTTCGAGGTCAGCCTGGTCTACAAGAGCTAGTTCTAGGACAGGCACCAAAGCTACAGAGAAACCGTCTCGAAAAACAAAAAAAACAAAAAAAAAAATTGTATGTTGATAGCTTAGACGTCAGTTAAAAAAAAAAAACAACACAAAATTAAACTAGGCATAGTGTCGCATGCTTGTAATCCCAGCACTTGTGAGACTGAGACAGGAGGATCACTGCAAGTTCAAGGTCAGCTTTGACTATTTTAAGATTTTTCTTTAAAAAAGAAAATGACTAGACTTGATGACCCTCATCCTTGCACTCAGGAAGCAGAGGCAGACAGGTCTTTGGGGTTCACATAGTGAGTTCCCGGCCAGCCTGGGCTACATAGACCCTAACTAACAATAGCAAAAAATCTGAGGACATGCTCAATGGGATAACATGGTGCCTCGCATGCAAGGAAGTCCTGGGTTCCCCCTTTGGTGCTGTATGTACACAACAAAAATGAGGGTCAGGAAAGCAAAGAGAAAAACAATTAACATCAAACTTTTAATGCCAGAAAGAAATTTTACTTATGTTATGGGGAGTGTGTGTGTGTAACGCCTGCGTCCCTCCTGAGACTGGGCGGTCTCAGAATGAGGCTTCTGAGCTATGAAGCTCTGGTCTTGACATGGAAACTGTATGAACGTTAGAAGACTATAATCAGGAGGGTCGTCAGAACATCGCTTCTAGACATCTGTTTATAGAAATCAAGTTTGAACTTCTAAATTGTATAAAGTTGGGTTGAATGTTGTGTGTCACATAGGACATTGGTGTTTTCCTGCAGCGCTTATCATCTTGTGACGAAGGCCAGCGCTGTGCAGGCCTGTTTCTGTTGACTGCTGCTTTTGCTGATGTGGGCCAATAGAACGCTGTGCCTTAAGGTGTGTAGGACAGGTAACAAAGGGGGCAGGGGTCACTGCCACAGAGCAGAGAGCCATATATCTGAGCCCTTGCTATCTTCCTCTCTCTCTTACTCTGCTCAGATACTTTGGCAAAGATTTTCAGTGCTGGGTTGTTGAGGTGGGATTGGGGCAGGTCTCTGTTATTAACATGAAGTGGTTTTTGTTTGTATAGCTGGGTGTCGTGCTCTTGCCTGTAATCTCAGCATTCAGGAGGCTACAGCAAGAGAGTTGACATGAGTTTGAGGTCAGCCTGAACTACAGTGTGAGAACCTGTCTCAAAAACAAGGCAGCTGAGCATTGTGGCTCATGCTGATAATCCCAGCTCAGAAGGCTGCTGCAGAAGGTTGCCTGCACTCTGAACGTAGTGAGCTCTCTAAGACAGCATGAGCCACAGAGACACCTGTCCATCCCTGTCGCCCCCCCCCCCCCACTTCCCCAGACAGGGTTTCTCTATGTAAATCTGGCTGTCCTGGAACTTACTTTGTAGACCAGGCTGGCCTCGAACTCACAGAGATCCACCTGCCTCTGCCTCTCCAGTGCTGGGATCAGGGGTGTGCACTCTAGCTGAGACACCCGTCTTAAAGAGAAAAGAAAGGGCTGAGACTATAGTTCAGGAAGAGCCCTTGCCTGTCATTTTATCAGATCCTGGTTCAATCCTTAGGACTGCAAAAAACAATATTTTTAAAAGTTTAAACAGGATGTGGTAGTACATGTCTATAATCTCAGAACTGGTAGAGGGAGGCAAGAGGTCAGAGGTTGAGGACCATCCTTGGTTATTTAACAAGTTTGAGGCCAGCTTACCCCCCCCCCCCCGTCTCCCCTAATGAGGAAAGTTACCTGATAGCAGAGGGAAAGGCCACGTAGACTTTTTATTGGAAATTAGAAGAAGCCAGAGAGGCATGTGCCAAGTGCACATCTGAATGATTGTTGAGAATACAGTTTCCTAATTAGTGATCATGAAGAAAATGGGTATTTTTAGCCTGGAAAAAGCTTGACAGTTAACATGGTTCTGTTTACCTTGATTAGTATAATAATCTGTGCAGTGTTCCAGAGGTGTGGATTCATTTTTGTCTCAAACATAATTCTCCAACTTAAAATTAACAAACGGAATGGACTGTTAGAGGTTTATAGGCAAAAATAGCTGTTTTCAAATGACTCTTGGCTGCTGGCACCCTGACTAGGTCTGCTCTGTGTGTCCGAGCATCAGAGATTGTTCTAGTGCCTCGAGAGTGTCTGGAAGCATAGTAGAGGAGTCTGTGTCTGCTCCGGCTGTCGGGCTCTTCTGAGATACCTGGGAATGGGGTGCTAGCAGTAAGCTGCTGTGTGTGGCTAACTAGAGAGAGAAGTTTCCATTCAGATGACTGTGTGTACATTCCTGGAGCGCATGCTGACTTTAACTCCCTCCCACCTTTTAAGGGGATGGAGAGTCTGCAGAGACTGTCCATGCCTAACCACCTCACCTTGCTAGTTACTGTGGGGATGGATCTGTCCATCTAGTCCTCCCCTCTGAGCAGAGCTTCTACTTTAGGGAAGCCTGCTTCATTGTTCCAAGTTAATTTTGAACATGAGGTCTCTGTTGTTCATCTCAAAAAGGAAGTAGGTTTTGCTTTTCAGTTATACGGCCATGAAGATGAAAGGTGTGGGAGGAGACTCTTTCAGTTAGTTAGAAATGTAGGTACTGGACAGCCAAGCATGGGGCACATGTGAAATCCCAGCACTGAGAGGCTGAAGCAAGAGGCTCAGGAGTTCAAGGCCACACTGGGCTACAGGACGGCACTGGATAAGAACACGATACACAAGCGGGAAGGCCCAAATTCAGATCCTAGCACCCACTCTAGCAAGTCCTGGTCCCAGGGGCACCCATAACCCTAACCTGTTAGCAGGCTAAGGACGAAGGGTTACTAGGGTTTGCTGGTTGCCAGCCTCGCTGAAAAGATGAATTTCAGGTTCAGGGAGCGACCCTGTCTCACAGGAACACAAGAGAGTAATGGAAGAGGACACCCAAGGTTCTCTCCCTCCACAAACAGGCACATCCCCACACTCACACACAAGGAATTGGGTATGCCCTGACTTCATGTAGCCTTCTAGGTCAGCAAAGTTTGTTGCTTTTTAAAGACAGGGCCTCACTCTGTAGGTTGACTTCAAACTCAGGGCAATCCTCCTGCCTCAGCCTCTTGAGTGCTGGGACTGTAAGTGTGAGCTCCACGTTGGACTGGGTCAGTTGAGAAGATCTACCATGATCTTCGGGGTGAAGAGGCCTAGCTGACTGCGAAGGCTGGGTGTGTGAGAATCAGTAGCAGATGAGCGGCTGCGTGGGTGCCAGTGCTGTGCTAATTCAGGGATGTAACCCCACATTTGCATCTGGGTTGTGTTTTCCCCCCAAAAAAGAAAAAAGAATGTTACAACTTCTGTTCTTCCTGCCTTCAGGGAAATTGATGACAAATGTGTAAATGTGCCTTCCCTCCATATTCTGCTTCTGTGGGGGCTTGTCATTGTGATGCCAAAGCGGAGCCCTCGTGGCTGCTATAGGAGAAGGGGCCTTGGGGTTGCTCCGAACTCTGTGCCTTAAAAGATACTCTGTCAGATGTATATGTTCTTTTGTTTTTTTCCAGACAGAATCTCACTGTGTAGCTCTGACTGGGAAGAAACTTGCTATGTAGTCCAGGCTAGCCTCAAATTTAGAGATCCACCTGCCTCTGCCTCCTGAGTGCTGGGATTAAAGGTGCCTGGCAACAGATAGTTTTTATATCTCGTTGCTGGGTACATGTTAGTATAAATGTATAAATGCATAGTGATCTTTCCAATTTTCTCTTTGCGGGTCAGCTCTGAATTATCTGGAATAACCTGGAAGCTTATTAAATACATAGATAGGGTTTTTAATCCACTGGGAATAGGAAAACAGTGAATAAGAGAAAATATGTGCGTTGAGGCCCAAGGAGCTGGTTCGTGCTCACAGGGAAGCCAGCGGGTAAGTGCAAAGACACCATGGTCAGTGCACAGCGACCAAAGTGAGCTTCCCTCTGTGGCCGTTTGTCTTTTCCTCCTGTTGAAGCTGCCTTGACACTTAGAAAAACCCTCAGAGATGGGTGTGGTGAAGCCCCAGGACTCAGGAAACAGAGGCAGGTGGATCTCTGTAAGTTCCAGGCCAGCTTGGGCTACACGGTTAGACCCTGTCTCAAAAGAAAAGCCTCCAGGCTTCTGGACAGGGAAGAGCCCAGGTGAGAGGCTGTGGAACTGAGCTCTGAAGCTCTGCTTCCCCAGCTCAGCACCTCACTGTGCGAGAAATAACTTGTTCCGAGAAAGCTTGTGTGGCTGTCCCCTACGTCAGCCACCTCCAGGGCTAGAAGAGCTGAGGCCCATAGTGAACTCCTGTCAGAGTCTGACAATGAGCAGGGGTCCCTTTTTGTCCCAGTTCCTGGAGACCAGCTTTCTCTTCTCTCCTCATGCAGACAGATGTTTCTGTCAAGGCCATCAGTATGCACTTTAACTTCTTACTTCCTTTTTGTGTTTTGTTTTGCTTCGAGACAGGGTCTCTCTCACCCTAGCCAGGCTGACCTGGAACTCACTGTGCGACCTAGGCTAGCCTCAGACTCACAGCAGTCCGATGCCATGGCCTCTCACGCCCTGGCTCACAGATGTGTCACCGGGACAGACCGGCTCTAACCCCGTCGGAGTCATGCTCTGTTTCCTTTACTCACAGGGAAGATGTTAGATTGAATAGCCTTGGGCCTCGGGTGCTGTCCTTCTGAAGGCTGGGGGAGGAGGATAGTCCTAAACTCTGCAGTAGTGAGTTGACTTGTTACAGTCAGGAAGTTGTGACCCTTTGTGTCTTCCCGGACCCCCACCCACTACTTCTGTTCCTTCCATCCCTCGGCTCTTGTCGTAGGAAGGCTTTGCCCGGCACTGGAACGTAGAGTCGGTCATCTCTAATCTTCAGGGCTCCTCTTTCTTTCTTTCCTCCTCCCCCACCACGTTTTGCTCTGAGGTGATTTGTTTCTGAGAATTAACTAGGTTATACTTTCTATCTGTGTTCCCACTTGGTTTCTGACATCTTGGATGTCAGCTGTTACAGTAGCAGGTCCGCTCCCTGGCCTCGCCCAGTGTGTCCTTCTGCCAAGGCCATTTGGAGGCGGATGCCCAAGAGTCTTTACAGTGTCTTCTTGTTCTTCAAGTTGTCTGGCAGCTTTGTGTACAGTAAAATTGCAGGAAAACTTAAATAAAAGTTTCTTTTTTATTTAGGATAAAATACTTCCATTCTAATGAGCAAGCGTGTGTGTACATGTGTGTGAATGAGCATTTATGTACATATACCTATACAGATCTATATTATATATACAGTTTTGTACTATCATTTAAAATAAAGACATTTCTTAATAAAATATTAGTGTTGTTGAAGTCTTTGGCAAAGAATGTTTCTGCTGTCTCTGTTAAAATGAACCAGCCAAACTAAAGTTAAGGTGTGTGCCGTAGCCCCAGCACCCAGATCTCACCTCAGTGTCTTTTCTTTTATTTTGAGACAGGTTTTTTTTTTTTTTTTTTTTTTTTTTTTGGTGTTTTGAGACAGGGTTTCTCTGTAGCTTTGGAGCCTGGAGCCTGTCCTGGAACTTGCTCTGTAGACCAGGCTGGCCATGAACATGAGATCCACCTGTCTCTGCCTCGTGGGTGCTGGGATTAAAGGTGTGCGCCACTGCCCAGTCGCTCAGTTTCTTTCATGTGTAAGGAGTACCAGGCTGAAGGCAGCTGGGTAAGAAGGGCGGAGGATAGGAAGGAGACTAAACATAAACAGTGTTGCTGCCTTCTTGGGACCATCAGCTGTGTCTTGCGAAAGATCATTCCAGCTGGACTTCCGGACAGCTTATGTCCCCTGCACCGAGGGACAGGGCCCAGGGTTCTCACCTGATGGCCCCAGCTCCTCACCACCTGTTGTAGCTGCATGTGGACTTAACTGCATGGCCGAGGGAGGACGTGCTGGACAAAGGCTTTCAGGTGCAGCCTGCTGTGGGAAGAGCAAACCCTTTTAAGTAACCCCTCACTGATTCTCAGAGTGAACTTTGGGAGAGTCCTGCCTCAGTTTGTCGGTTTTTCATCGGAACCTTAAGAAGAAGGGTAGACACCATTTATGTCTCCCTCTGGGAAGGAATTTTAGAAACACGCAGTGGAAACTCACATCTGTAATCCCAGCACTCCTGCTGTGAGATAGGAATGGAGCCAGGAGAATCCCAGAAAGCTTGGGGGCCTCCTAATCTGGCCACTGAAAACAAGAAGCCCACAATTGAGCTGTGGTGCACATGCACCCATACTCACATGCAAGCATAAACATACAAAAGTTTTTAAATTTTTATGTGCATTGGTGTTTACCTGTATATGTTGTGTGAGGGTGTCAGATCCCCTGGAACTAAACTTACAGACAGCTGCGAGCTGTCATGTGGGTTCTGGGATTCATCTCTCCAGCCCCCATATATAGTGGTGTATTATTTGTGTTTTAATACATAAAGTTTGCCTGAAGATCAGAGGGCAAAGTAGCCACACTAGTCAGCCTTACAGACCAGACAGTTGTAGCACACATCTGTAATCCCAGAAGTCACACTAGCTAGTCATAGAGGCTGGGCAGTTCATGCCTTCAATCCCAGCACTAGAGAGGAATCTAAGACCTGAGGAGACAGCTCTCAGCCTTCAGTCTGAGGATTTGTGGAGAAAGGATCTCGCCCATTTCAGTCTGAGGTAGAGGTAAGAGCCAGTGGCTGGCTGCTTTGCTTTTCTGGTCTTCAGCTTGAACTCCAGTATCTGTCTCTGGGTTTTTATTTTTCATGCTACATTTCATGCCCAACTTTGGGGTACAAATTCATGAAAAAACTGGCATAGAGCCGGAGAGATGGCTCAGTGGTTAAGAGCACAGGCTGCTCTTCCAGTGGTCCTGAGTTCAATTCCCAGCAACCACATGGTGGCTCACAACCATCTGTAATGAGATCTGGTGCCCTCTTCTGGTGCGTGGGCATACATGGAGGCAGAATGTTGTATACATAATAAATAAATAAATAAATCTTTAAAAAAAAAAAGGCATAGACCAGAGTTATACACGAATGAGGTCAAAGCCCTACAGGCTAGGTTTTTCTTTCTTTTTTTTTTTTTTAAAGGTTTGTTTAACTTTTTATTTTATGTGCATTGGTATGAGGGTGTCAGATCCCCTGTAACTGGATCTTTAGACAGTTGTTAGCTGCCATGTGGGTGCTGGGAATTGAACCCCGGTCCTCTGGAAGAACAGTTAGTGCTCTTAACCACTGAGCCATCTCTCCAGTCCTAGGTTTTTCTTTCTTATCACTAAAAAGAATAGAGAAGAACAGCCTAAGGTTTTCAAATAAACAACCTTAATATATCCAGTAGCCTTTCAGGGATTGCCAAATGATAGAGTAGGAGCTGAATGGACTCCTGTGCCAATTTTAGAGTTAAGGAGATTCAAGGAAGCAATAGTCTCTTAATGGCAAATGTTAAACTTATGGTCAGTGTATAGTAGAATTACCCCTAAAGATTGGATAGAGTTGGTTAAAGCTCTTTTAGAGCTTGGTCTACAATTATAATGGAGTGCCTCATTCAGAGAAGAGACTAATACTATTGAACAACAGAGTGAAGCTAGAGGTACGGAAATCTCTAAAGATCAAATTCTTGGAAAAGGACATTAAGCTACTGTAGAAAGGCAATCTCTATATGATTGTCATATCCTGGCTTTGTGCCATGCAGCAGCTTTAAATGCTTGGGACAGAATTGAAGAAGTAGGAAATAAGATTGAATAATTTACTAAAGTCATACAGGGCCCACAGATTTCTTACAAAGGTTGGCGTCCATAGTAAATAGAATGATAGCAAATTCAGGAGCTAGACAAATAATAATTGAATCTCTGGCTTTTGAAAATGCTAATTCTTAATGCAAAAGGATAATTAGGTCATTAAAGGCAAGGTCAATACCTTTGGAGGAATGGATTTGAGATATAATTAATATTGAATCTCATTACCGTGATAATATTTGGATAGGAGAGGTGATTTCCAGAGGTTTTAATTGTGGCAAACAATGTCATCTAAAAAGAGACTGTAGACAGGGTGTTCCAATGTTTTTTTCTAAGAATAATCCATTCAGAATGCCCCTCTTGTCTGGATTATGCAGAAGGTGAGGCAAAGGTAGGCATTGGACTAATGAATGTAGGTCCACAAGAGATATCCAAGGTAACCTTTGCCATTGGGAAACTCCTTGAGGGGCCTCTTGCGGGCCCCTATGCCAAATCCAGTTCAGTCATTTACTGTGATGGTAGAGGAAACTCCTTCCCAGAGCAATTAAAGAACCTAGTGCGTATTGTAAGAAACCATACTGCTCTGGATAATAGAATAGGTATAGAAGAAAAAAATCAGGAGAAACAATAAAACAAGTACATACATCTATAAATGAACAAAGACCAAAATTAAAGATATGAATAAATGATGTCATTGAAGGTCTGGTAGACACAGGTGCAGATGTATCAATAATTTCATCAGAATCTTGGGATCTGAATTGGCCTCTTCAGGACATAACTGTTCAATTTTTAGGGACCAGAAATTTATCTCAGGCAAAGAAAAACACAAGATGGGTTGAATGTAGGGCCAGGACAGAGAGGAATATTAAAACCATATGTGACTAACATAGCAATGAATTTGTGGGGATGTGATTTGTTATACCAATGGAATACTCAGATTAACACTCCCCCAATCTTAGTAACAAACCATAAATTATTTTTTCTGGGGAAAATATTACAAGATATTATAAAGAACAGTCACCAACCATTCAGGTTGTATAGGGCACAACAGCTGCTGATCTTCCAAAGGCTCCAACAACCCTACCTTTAAAATGGTTGACAGACAAACCTGAATGCATTGCACAATGGCCTTTAACAACAGAAACCAAGGTTTTAGAACGTCTGGTACGGGAGCAACTAGATGCTCATCATATTGACAAATCAACCAGCCCTTGGCATTCTCCTGTATTTGCTGTTAAAATGAAATCTGGAAAATGGAGAATGGTGATAGATCTAAGAGCTGTTAATAAGGTGATTCAGCCAATGGGCTCTCTACAGTCTGGAATTCCTTTGCCTTCTCTATTACCTAAGGGATGGCCTCTTATAGTTTCTGACTTAAAAGATTGTTTCTTCACTACACTTTTACAAGAAAAAGACAGAAAATTTTGCTTTCCCAGTGCCTACTTATAATAATTCTCAACCTGCTAAGAGATATCA
This sequence comes from Chionomys nivalis, assembly GCF_950005125.1. NCBI lineage: Eukaryota > Metazoa > Chordata > Mammalia > Rodentia > Cricetidae > Chionomys > Chionomys nivalis. The sequence continues at coordinate 9,365,983 of NC_080103.1, read as the reverse complement.
ATGGAAGATTCTCCCACAGGGAATGATCAATAGCCCCACCCTGTGCCAGTATTTTGTACAGCAGCCATTGGAAATGATATGTAAGCAATTTCCTGCATCTATAGTTTACTATTACATGGACGACATTTTGTTATCTGATTCTAATGCAGATGCTTTAGAAAATGCTTGAAGAAGTAAAGAAAATTTTGCCTCGCTGGGGATTACAAAGTGCTCCTGAAAAAATACAAAGAGAGATTCTATTAATTATTTAAGTTATAAAATAGGTTTATAAAAAATTAGATTCCATGGGCTGGAGAGATGGCTCCAGAGGTTAAGAGCACTGGCTGCTCTTCCAGAGGTCCTGAGTTCAATTCCCAGCAACCACATGGTGGCTCACAACCATCTATGAGACCTGGTGCCCTCTTCTGGCGGGCAGGCATACATGCAGACAGAACATTGTATATATAATAAATAAATAATTAAAAAAAATAGATTCCAAAAGGTACAAATTAAGAGAGATTGATTGCAGACTCTTAATGACTTCCAAAGATTGCTAGGAGACAGTTCCCATCTATGGCCCACTATTGGGATAAAATCTGATGAACTAATTAATTTAAGCAAAACTTTAAATGGTGACAATGACTTAATCCCAGGAAATTATCAGCTGAAACAGAGAGAATTGACTTTGATTAAAGAGAAATTACAGAAGGCACAAGTGGGTCGGATCATGTGGATCCGAATTTTAACTGCATTCTGGTCATAGTACCCTCCAAACATTCCCCTACAGGATTTTTTTTTTTTTTTTTTTTTTTGGTTTTTCGAGACAGGGTTTCTCTGTGGCTTTGGAGCCTGTCCTGGAACTAGATCTGTAGACCAGGCTGGTCTCAAACTCACAGAGATCCGCCTGCCTCTGCCTCCCGAGTGCTGGGATTAAAGGCGTGCGCCACCACCGCCCGGCTCCCTACAGGAATTTTAATGCAGAGGGCAGATATTATCTTAGGATTAATTTTTTTATCACTTAAACAGAGTAAAAAATTAAAACGTTTGTGGAAAAGATCTCTGAGTTAATTCTAAAAGAGAAATTGTCATCAGTTAGCAAGAAATTACAGTATCTTTTAATAATAATGAAATTGACAAATTATGAGCAGAAAAGGAACCCTGGCAAAGAGCTTGTAGTAATTTTGGGGGGAGAGATTAACAACAACTATCCCAAAAGCAAGAGAATTCAACTAAAGAGAACTAACTGGACTCTTCCTCACATTGTACAGAAAACACCAATAATTGGCACCCCTACATTTTATACTGATGCAAATAAATCAGGAAAGGCAGGTTACAAATAAGAAGCTTTAAGTAAAGTGGATCAAAGCCCTTATGATTTTGTCCAAAAGTCAGTATTACACGCTATTCTCATGGTACTAAAGAATTATTTATTTATCTATTTTTGGTTTTTTTTTTTTTTTTTTTTTTTTTGGAGACAAGGTATCCTTGTAGCTTTGGAGCCTGGCCTGGAACTTACTTTGTCGACCAGGCTGGCCTCAAACTCACAGAGATTCACCTGCCTCTGCCTACCGAGTGCTGGGATTAAAAGCGTGCACCACCGCCCAGCAGTACTAAAGGATTTTAAAGAATCTCTCAACATAGTTACCGATTTTCATATTGTTTTGCATATTGAAACTGCTGAATTTATACCAGGTAATACAGAATTTGTGGGGAGCCGCCCCTGCATACTCCATTACAAGATGGCGCCTGCATTCGGCAGCACCAACTGAAATTTCCATCCCTTGTTCTCTGCCTCTCCCGTGGCGTCATATGGGCTGACAAGCTGCAACCAGTCGGAGCGTGACACATCGGAGGCGAGGACTATTAACCTATAAAAGGATTGGGCTTTGGTCCTCTGGGGTCTCCGCTCTGTAAGCTTATGCTCTCCCTCTCAAGATGCATTAAAGCTTTCTGCAGAAGGATCCTGTGTGTGCCGCGTCGTTCTTGCTGGCGAGACGGTTGCGCGGGACAACTGGTGCCGAAATCCCGGGAACCTCAACATCGTCAGCACCATCGGAGATCCCTTGGATTCAAGGAGGATTCAGAACTGCAGGTGGGTACGCTCAGAGAGGTATGTCTTTTCTGGATTTTGGCTTGGACCTCTCGCCGCCTTAGGAAGATAGTGTTGAAGCCATAGTGATTGTCCTGGGAGTGCTACTATGCTCTGCTTTCACCGTTATGATTGTTAGGTGCGTTAAGTCCCACGTAGATAAGCGGCAGCACTCTGTTGCGTGCCTCAGTCTCTTGTAGATAAAAGAGCCGTATGCGGAGTTTACTTTCATTTTCTTCGCACTTGTAAGACGGATGTAGATAAGCCGCGGGTGTCTGCTCGTTATCATGGGCTCCTCTCAGTCTATCGTTACAGCGCTAGAAACGGTGTTAAAGCAACGAGACATAAAAATTGCCAATCGGACACTTAAAAATTTTGTCAAAGAAATTGATCGGGTGGCTCCCTGGTATGTTTGCTCCGGGTCCTTGACTCTTGCCTCATGGAATAAATTGGGTAAAGATCTTGATAAAAAACTGGCAGAAGGGGACTTGAGACAGGGGACAAGGGCCATTTGGAAACTTGTTAAGAACTGTTTAGAGGATGAAGCCTGTCGGGCTGTTGTAGCGGAGGGACGAAATGTCCTTGAAGAAGTCCAGGATAGCATGTCAGAAACTGAGCGTAGTGAGAGGTTGGGCGCGCGCGAGAAAAAACCAGTCCCAATTAAGGAAAATGGCCCCCCCGGTGCGTCTAATGACAAGGGGGTGTATGCATCGGACCCTAGAGGTCCCTCACCTGTTGTAAGAAAGAAAGGGGGTACTAGTCTATACCCTTTACAAGAGCTTGAAGCTTTAATTGCCAATAGCTCCGATGATTTTAAAAGTTCAGAAGAAGAAGACTTAGACCCTGAGGAAGAAGCTGAACTAGAGGAGGAAGAAGCCTGATATGAGGAGGAGAGGTATCATCCTGATGATCACTTGCGGAGTAAGAGAGAGCCCCGAAAGCAGCAGCCTTATGCAGCCTCCCCGCAGGTAGTCCCTTCAGCGCCCCCTCCTTATGAAATGTGCCGGAAGTCCTTCTCCTTCCTCCCGGAGAAAGTAAAAAGAAAACTACGCCTTGCTTATCCTGTTTTTGAAGGCGCAGAGGGAGGACGGGTGCATGCACCCATAGAGTATAATCAACTTAAAGAATTGGCAGAGTCGGTCAGAAAATATGGAGTAACAGCTAACTTTATGCTAGCACAATTGGACAGGCTGGCCATGGCCGCCATGACCCCAGCTGACTGGCAGACGGTGGCGAAAGCATCGCTTGTCAGCATGGGCCAATATTTGGAATGGAAAGCTCTCTGGCATGAAGCTGCACAGGAGCAAGCCAGGGCCAATGCTATGGCTCTGACTCCGGAACAGCAACAATGGACGTTCGACCTCCTGACAGGTCAAGGGCGTTTTGCAGCTAATCAAACAGATTATCACTGGGGTGCATATCGGCAAATCGCTGATATGGCCATTAGGGCCTGGAAGGCACTCTCCAAAAAGGGGGAAGTGAATAATCAGCTCACTAAGATTATTCAAGGGACCCAGGAGCCTTTTTCAGATTTTGTGGCGCAAATGACAGAGGCAGCAGGGCACATCTTTGGTGATCCTGAAACAGCCGCGCCTCTTACTGAACAGCTTATCTTTGAGAACGCCACTCAGGAATGTCGCGCGGCCATAGCCCCAAGAAAGAATAAAGGACTACAAGATTGGCTCAGGATCTGTAGAGAACTTGGTGGTCCCCTTACTAATGTAGGATTGGCTGCTGCCATTTTACAGTCTCAAAAGCGCCCCCTTAAAGGGCCTGACAAAAGAGTTTGCTTTAAATGTGGAAAGCTGGGGCATTTAAAAAAGGACTGTAGAGCATCAGAAAGAGAAAGGGCTCCACCTACCCTCTGTTCCCGCTGTGGCAAGGGCTACCACAAAGCTGAGCTATGTCCACTCAGTAAGGGATATAAAGGGCAGAGTTCTCCCTCCTATGGAGACATTTGTGAATAAGAATCCAAAAAACGGGGCAGTGGGCCCTCGATCCCAGGGCCCACAAAAATATGGGAACAGGTTTATCAAGGCAACAGACGAGGCTCCCCCGGAAACAGAACAAGAGTGGACTTGTGCACCTCCTCCGACTTCTTACTAATGCCCCAGATGGGGGTGCAGCCTGTCCCTGTTCAGGTGCCTACACCGTTGCCACAAGGGAGCGTAGGTCTCCTTTTAGGCCGAGGATCGCTCACCCTGCAGGGACTAATTGTCCATCCTGGTATAATTGATAATCAACATGTCCCTGAGATTCAAGTATTATGTTCCAGTCCTAATGGGGTTTTTTCTATTAGTAAAGGAGATAGAATAGCTCAGCTGCTGCTCCTCCCAGGTGATGCTCATCAGAAAACAGAAGACAGACAGATGGGATCCTCAGGCCAGGATTCAGCTTACTTAGTTGTTAGTCTCCAGGATAGGCCAAAGTTGTCCCTCTGGGTTAATGGTAAGCGTTTTGAAGGCATTTTGGACACCGGAGCGGACAAAAGCATAATTTCCTCCCATTGGTGGCCCAAATCTTGGCCAACTACTGAAGTGTCACATTCTTTACAAGGACTGGGATATAATGCTCATCCAACTATCAGCTCCTCGGTCCTTATTTGGAGGACCATGGAAGGACAGGAGGGACGGTTCACCCCGTATGTACTAGCCTTGCCTGTTAACTTATGGGGACGGGATGTTATGCAAGCCATGGGACTTACTTTATCTAATGAATATTCACCACAAGCAATCAATATTATGAGAAAGATAGGGTACGAGGTGGGAAAAGGATTAGGGCGCCTAGGACAAGGGTGGACAGAACCTGTGGCGCCCGACCCCAACCAAGGAAGACAGGGCCTGGGTTTTTCCTAGGTGCCACTGGGGCAGCACGACCCATACCATGGAAAACAGAGACCCCGGTGTGGGTTCCCCAGTGGCCACTGACCTCTGAAAAATTGAAGGCGGTAACCAGCCTTATTTCTGAACAGCTAGCCTTGGGACACATTGAACCATCAACCTCCCCTTGGAATACCCCGATTTTTGTCATCAAAAAGAAGTCAGGAAAATGGCGCTTGCTACATGATCTAAGAGCCATTAATGAACAAATGCACCCCCTAGGGGCTGTGCAGCGGGGGCTCCCGGTGCTTTCCACCTTGCCCAAAGATTGGAACTTAATTATATTAGATATCAAAGATTGTTTTTTCTCCATCCCTTTGTATCCTCCTGATAGACCACGTTTTGCATTTACTGTCCCCTCCATTAATCATATGGAACCCGATAAGAGATTCCAATGGAAGGTATTGCCCCAGGGCATGGCAAATAGTCCGACTATGTGTCAATTGTATGTACAAGAGGCCCTAAGGCCAATAAGAGAACAATTTCCAATGCTAATAGTTATTCACTATATGGATGATGTGCTTATATGTCATAAAGATCAAAAACTTCTTCAAGAAGCCTATCCTTTATTACTTAAGACCTTACAGTTTTGGGGCCTCCAAATTGCTACCGAAAAGGTCCAAGTTGCTAATTCTGGGCATTTTTTAGGTTCCTTAATTTTTCCAGATAAGATTCTTCCACAAAAACTTAAAATATACAGAAATGATTTATGTACTTTAAATGATTTTCAAAGGCTGTTAGGAGATATTAATTGGCTTCGCCCATTTTTAAAGATTCCCTCTGCTGACCTAAAGCCCTTATTTGATATTTTAGAGGGAGATGCCCACATTACCTCCCCCAGATCTTTAACCCCTGCAGCCAAAGCTGCCCTCCTTTTAGTGGAAAGGGCCATTGAAGGGGCACAATTATGCCGTATAGATTTATCCCAACCCTTTTCCCTATGCGTGTTCAAAACAAGGAAGTTGCCCACTGCAGTGCTTTGGCAAAATGGGCCGCTTTTATGGGTCCATCCACATGCTTCCCCTCAAAAAATAATTGACTGGTACCCTGCAGCCATAGCTCAAATTGCCCTTAAAGGCTTGAAGGCAGTTGTTGGCCATTTTGGCAAGCACCCCATTTCCATTATAGTTCCTTATAACTCCCACCAAGTACAAACATTGGCTGCCACTTCTGATGATTGGGCCATTTTGGTCACCACCTTTTTAGGAAAGATTGATAATCATTATCCTAAACATCCTTTGATATGATTTGCTGCGGAACACCCTACAGTTTTTCCCCCGAGTGACTTCACCCACCCCATTGAAGGATGGGCTGGTGGTGTATACAGATGGTTCAAAGGGCGGTCTTGGAGCCTACGTTGTAGGCTCCAGGGTGTTTTCACGATCCTATACAGAGACCTCCCCTCAGATAGTGGAGTGCCTGGTGGTGTTGGAAGTTTTTCAAAAATTTTTTGGCCCTCTCAATATTGTTTCTGATTCCTTTTATGTAGTCAATGCTGTTAACTTGCTTGAAACTGCCGGGATTATAAAATCCACAAGCAAAGTGGCACTTCTTTTTCAAAAATTACAGGATTGTCTCCTGCATAGGAAAGCTCCTTTTTTTATCACTCACATTAGGGCCCATTCGGGCCTCCCTGGACCAATGAGCCTTGGCAATGATTTGGCAGACAAAGCCCCGCGACTGGCTGCAGCCGCATTTGCTTCACCCTTACAAGCTGCCAAGGCTTTTCATAATAACTTCCACGTCACCTCTGAGACTTTACGCAGGCCCTTCTCTTTAACCAGAAAAGAAGCCCGTGATATTGTTACCCAATGTCACAATTGCTGTCAGTTTCTTCCTATTCGTCATACAGGTATCAACCCCAGAGGAATTTTACCGCTACAGGTGTGGCAAATGGATGTTACTCATGTCCCCTCATTTGGAAAGTTACAATACGTTCATGTGTCAATAGACACCTGTTCTGGTGTTCTCCATGCAACGCCACTTACAGGGGAAAAAACTTGCCATGTTATTCAACATTGCCTCGAGGCATGGAGTGCCTGGGGAAAGCCCAGATGCCTCAAGACTGATAATGGACCTGCTTATACTTCTCAAAAATTTAAACAATTTTGTGCACAGATGCAAGTCACACATGTTACAGGCTTGCCTTACAACCCTCAGGGACAAGGTATTATTGAGCGCGCACATCGTACGCTTAAATCTTATCTCATAAAACAAAAAGGGGGAATTGTACAGGACTTACCCCCAGTACCGAGGGTTGCTATTGCTGTAGCACTTTTTACTGTGAATTTTTTAAATTCGGATGAAAATGATCAAACCGCAGCACAGAGACATTGCTTGGACCCACAGCGGCCTAAGGAATTAGTAAAATGGAAAGATGTGCTGACTAATGAATGGAAAGGCCCGGATCCTATTCTAATAAGATCCAGGGGAGCTGTTTGTGTTTTTCCGCAGGATGAAGAAAATCCCTTTTGGGTCCCTGAGAGACTCACCAGAACTGTCTTAGAGCAGGAAAATGAAACCGACCAGCAACATAAAGAAAAAGAACAGGGCGCTTCTTGTGATGCTGTTGATGGTTAAGATTCTGGTAATTCCAGGGGAGCCACGTTGGGGAATAATGTCGACATTCCCATTGCCAATGCCGGTAATGTGTAATGCACAAGTTTTCCCCCGATTTTTTGCCACTAATAAAGAACTGGGACTTGCCTTTCTGCCCAAAGATGAACAAATTCAAGAACTTAAAGAAAACAGGACTATCTCCCTTAAAGGGAGCCTTTGCTTCCTGGTGAAAGAACAAAATAATAGTGATTCCTGTAACCAATCCTCAGCCTGGCTAAAAGAGGCTAGATGGGGATCTAACAGTAATATTGTAATCAATGCTACAGTCATCTATGGCAGATGGCACAATTGGGCTACGAACAAAAGCTCCCTGGCCTATGTGTTACTTCCATTCAGTATGAAAATTTTACCAGAGCAGCTAATTTGTCTATAAGTCTTTCGCAGTTCATTTTGCAGAACTGGACCGTTGAATTTGAACAGATGCTTCGCGAGTTGAGAGCCGCCATTGTCTAGATCAACTCTACCCGCCTTGATCTGTCCTTCACAGAGGGGCTGTCTTCCTGGATTTCCTCGACTGTTTCTTATTTCAAAGGATGGGTGGGGGTGGGATTGTTTGGTGTGATCGTTTGCTGCAGAATGGTGTTTCTCCTCTGGCTGGTTTGCAGGCTCAGAACCCAAAACAAAAGAGACAAGGTGGTGATTGCACAGGCTCTTGTCGCCCTAGAACAGGGGGCTCCCACTGACATCTGGCTAACTATGCTCAAGCAATAGGCTATTCGCTGGACAGCTCTTGCACACCCGGAAATTAGGTTCATTGCACAGGGTAGAGTGTCTGGCCTTTCATCCCAAGAGGGGTGTTGAGCGAAGCGCATCGCACAGAGAGTTGCTGCTATAACACCCTCTCTGAGAGACATGTTGTACTGCATAAGGGTTGCCTGCCTTAATCTCCCTTTCCCAGAAAAACGGCAGAGGACAGGTCGAGAGCATCTCGGGTCTCGATAAACCTAGGGATGACTTTCGTACAAGTCCTGTATGTTTGCTTGTGGGAAGTATGACCACTGTCTCTACCCTCAATAATCTGGGAAGCCTATTTGCCTTAATATATTAGAAAGGGGGAGATGTGGGGAGCCGCCCCTGCATACTCCATTACAAGATGGCGCCTGTATTCGGCAGCACCAACTGAAATTTCCATCCCTTGTTCTCTGCCTCTCCCGTGGCGTCATATGGGCTGACGAGCTGCAACCAGTCGGAGCGTGACACGTTGGAGGCGAGGACTATTAACCTATAAAAGGATTGGGCTTTGGTCCTCTGGGGTCTCCGCTCTGTAAGCTTATGCTCTCCCTCTCAAGATGCATTAAAGCTTTCTGCAGAAGGATCCTGTGTGTGCCGCATCATTCTTGCTGGCGAGACGGTTGTGCGGGACAGAATTGACTTCAGTATTTATTCAGTTACAAGATATAATCCGGTATAAGCATCATCCCATCCATATACATAACACACATACTGTACATACATTTCTACTCTTGTTCAATGTATACCTAAACAACTCATTTAATAATATAATATAAATTTCTAGTCCTTCAAAATTATTATTATCAACTGTTTAGGACAATAAGGAATGCTAAAAGTTAGTAGTTAATCACCTATTAAAATTGAACTTGTAGTCAAATTAGGTATGTTTTCAAGGTCAAACAAATATATATTTTAGACAGGTCCTCCTCAAACACTTCAGAGATCTACAGAATATAACATTTTAGATGTTTTAATAACATATGCTCTTTTTTTTTTTTTTTTTTTTTTTTATTTATTTATTTATTATGTATACAATATTCTGTCTGTGTGTATGCCTGCAGGCCAGAAGAGGGCACCAGACCTCATTAGAGATGGTTGTGAGCCACCATGTGGTTGCTGGGAATTGAACTCAGGACCTTTGGAAGAGCAGGCAATGCTCTTAACCACTGAGCCATCTCTCCAGCCCCACATATGCTCTTTTTTCATGACAATGAGACATGTCTGCTCCTGGCAGCCTCAATCTACTTCAGAGAAGATAATGGGCATCGAAGAAACTCCATATGGAGTTTACTTTCTTTGTGGCAGAAGTAAGCCACTGGGCAAGAAAATGCCCTTGCCTGAACTGCTAAGAGTATACAGTCCTAATTGGACAATCAAGACACAAAAGAAAGTGTCTGGCAAATGTTGTCAAGACGGGGGGAACAACCCTTCAGAATATCATACTTTGAACTAAGAGAGCCATGCAACAAGTGACACTAACATCCCTGGGAACTGCAGAACTTTCTGTATGCTACACCCCAGACAGAGCTGTACTTACCCTGTCAGGGCTGCATGTTCCTCTCCTTTAGCAAGCAAGCCATGAAGCAGTCACCCCTGTGGGATAGTGATGACCTGGTGCCTACCACTGGCTTCTGCTCATTTGCTTCCCTCAATAAATCCTATTTAGTCTTTAAAAAAAGAAAAAAAGAATATTCTGCTTCACAGAAAAGTATGTTGCATATTCTAGGCCTGCAAGCCAAAGATGGATACTCCAATGTTGCAGAGGAACTTTGGGTGACCATCCAGGCAACCAGCTGTTTCTGTCACTTCTCACACGTTTTTTTGAAGTCGCCTGTTTGCATTCCCTGCTTACTCAGTTAATATTATTTCTTTCTTGGGTCTCTGATGGAGTTGAAGACTAGATAGCTATAGTTTTCCGTGTTTGCCAGATGCAGAAAACAAGTTATGATAGAAAATAAATTAGGGGGCTGGAGAGATGGTTCAGCAGTTAAGAGCACTGACTGCTCTTCCAGAGGTCTTGAGTTCAATTCCCAGCAACCACATGGTGGCTCACAACCATCTGTAATGAGGTCTGGTGCCTTCTTCTGGCCTATAGGCAGGATACAGCAGAAAGAAAGAAAGAAAGAAAGAAAGAAAGAAAGAAAGAAAGAAAGAAAGAAAGAAAGAAAGAAAGAAGGAAGGAAGGAAGGAAGGAAGGAAGGAAGGAAGGAAAGAAAGAAAGAAAGAAAGAAAGAAAGAAAGAAAGAAAGAAAGAAAGAAAGGAATCTTAAGTAAATAAATAAATTCGGTATAAGACTTTGGACTCACCAAAATATATAGATATGGAGTATTTTCTCTGAATTTGTCAAATGCAAATAAACTAGACATTGTTGATGTATTTATTGCCTGTATATATTGTATATAGTTACTGTACTTATTATATATAGCTCTTCTTATATTAGTTATACCCTCCTTTTTTTACTTTAGACAAATATAGTGGTGTATTATTTGTGTTTTAATAAATAAAGTTTGCCTGAAGTTCAGTGCAAAGCAGCCACACTAGTCAGCCATACAGGCCAGGCAGTGGTAGCACTCATCTTTAATCCCAGCAGTCACACTAGTTAGCTATAGAGGTCGCTTGGTGGTGGTGCATGCCTTTAATCCCAGCACTAGAGAAGAATCTTAGATGGGAGGAGACAGCTCTCAGTTAGTCTTCAGTCTGAGGATTTGTGGAGACAGGATCTTGCCCATTTCAGTCTGAGGTAGAGGTAAGAGCCAGTGGCTGGCAGCTTTGCTTTGCTGATCTTCAGCTTGAACCCCAATGTCTGTCTCTGGGTTTTTTTTATTATTCATGTTACACCCATACAATAGGTTTTTAAAACTAAATACCTTTAATGTAAAAAACTTGCTAGAGGATATACACTTGCATAGCATGTGTGAGGCCCTGGGCTCAATCCCAGTGCTGAGGTGGTGGTTGATGACACCAAAGCCACAAAAAGAAATTACCTGCGTTCAACACTAGCTTCTCAGCTAAGCACGGTATCTTATGCCTACAACTCCTCAGAAGGCTCAGAAAGGAGGGGGCTGAGCTGGGAGTGGGGCTGAAGCCTAATGCTGCATCTGTAGGCAAGTTCTTCAAGTCAGTGATTAGAAGACCAAACAGCTCCCACAAACTAGGTTTCATGTTGGTAAATTGCTCTTTGCAAAATGTGCATGTCCAGCAAATACCACACATTAACCATGAGGTTACTGAAGTGTCATAAATATAGTCATCACTGGGCTGAAGGGAAAAGCAGGAACTTGAAGGGTCTTTGAGAAACAAAGAATTAAAATCCTGATGATCACAAGGAGGACTGGAAGGTTGGAGGCAGTAGAGAAAGTAGAGAAATAACCCTCTGCACTTGACCTTAGCCAAACGGCCAAGGAGTACTAGAAGGCTGAAACGGGAGCCACCTGGAGATTCCTATGCCTACAAACATCTTAGGAGGCATCTAATAGATACGAGAATAAGTTAAGATACGTAGGTGGCTCCTCAGCAAAAGCATAGGGGCTAGTCAGTTTCTACAACCAGCCCTGAGGATTAGGAAAAGTGAAGGAAGTTACTAGAAGCCAGGAGTGGTGGCATATGCTTTAAACTCAGCACACAGGAGCCAGGGGCAGGTGGATTGCTGTGAGGTCAGTCTGGTCTATACAGCAAGTTCCAGGACAGCCATGGCTACACAGAAGAGCACTGCCTGTTCTTCCAGCGGACCCAAATTTGGTTCCCAGCACCCACTTTGGGTAGCTGACAACCACCTGTAACTCCAGCGCAGGGCGTCAGTATGTTCTAGCACTCACACACAGGCACACACATGCACACAGATACACATGCATAAAAATAAATCTATTAAAAAGATATCTTTTTAAAAGATTTATTTATTTATGTTATGTATATTAGTGCTCTATCTGCATGTACACCTTTATGACAGAAGAGGGCATCAGATGGTTGTGAGTCATCATGCGGTTGCTGGGAATTGAACTCAGGACCTCTGAAATAGCCAGTGCTCTAAACCACTGAGCCATCTCTCCAGCCCCCACAAAAAGGTAATTTTTAAAAATGTTTTATCTTGATTTTTTTTATGTCAGTGGGTAAGCTCTGCCTTGTGTGTGTGCCTATGTTCCACATGCATGTGCATACAGTACCCATGAAGACCAGAAAGGGTGTCAGATCCCCTGGGAACGGAGTTGTAGACAGTTGCTAACTGCTGTGGGTGCTGGGAATCCATCGTTGATCCTCTGGAAGAGCAGGCTTAACTCCTAACTGCTGAGCCATTTTGCCAGCCCCTTAAATAATTTTTCCCCCCAGGTCAGGGTTTCTCTGTGTAACAGCCCTGGCTGTCCTGGAACTTGATCAGAAGACCAGACTGGCCTTGAACTCACTGAGATCTTCCTGCCTCTGTCCCCCAAGTTCTGGGGATAAAGGTGTGTGCCACCACCACTGGCGAGACTTTTTAAAGTTACTGTAGTAAAGAAAGGGATGTTGGGAGAATGCTCACCGTGTTGTAGTAGTTTGTGCTGTCAATTTGACAGAACCTAGAATCACGAAGACACAAGGCTCTGGGCATGTCTGTGAGGAAGTTTCTGGACTGGGTTATTTGAGGTAGAAAGACCCACGCTAAATGTGGGTGGCATCATTCCATGGGCTGTGGTCCCAGACTGAATAAAAAGCTCGGTGGCAAGCGCCTTTACTAGCTGAGCCAGCGAGCTGGACAACCTTAGGCATCTAAACCCATCTCTATCTGCATTTAAGAAACTAGAGGTGGGGCTGAGGGATGGCTCAGCGGTTAGGAGCACATTTACTGCTCTTGCAGGGGATCCCTGGTTTGATTCCCAGCACCCACATGGAGACTCATAACTCCAGTTCCAGGAGTACAGGGTGTGTGTGATACCTTATTCTGTTCTGTGTAGGTACACACATGTACACAGATACATGCAAGCAAAATACTCACCGCATAAAATGAAAATAAATCTTTAAAAATGTTTTAAAACCCAAAACGGACCACAGAGATGGCTTAGTGGCTAAGAGCCGACTGCTCTTCCAGAGGACCCAAGTTCACTTTCCAGCATCCACATGGCAGCTAACAACCATCTGTAACTCCATTTCCAAAGGATTTGATGCTGTTTTCTGGCCTCCATGGGCACTAGGCACACATGCAGGGTGCACAGACATACACACGCACAAAACATCAATAAACATAAAATTAAATAAAAAATTTTAAAGTAAGAAACAAACAACAAAAAAGACTCAAATAACTTATCGGTGTATTAGCTTCTCAGGCTCGCTCTTTTGAGGTCACCCTGGCCTCAGTTAATTCCTTGTCCCCAGTCACTGCTCCTCCGAAGGTAAGCTCTACCTCCGGCTTCCATTACCAGTCTCCCTCTCTGACAGGGTCTCACTGTGTAGTCCTGGCTTGTTCCCTAGTCCATGCAACCCTGCTGCTACCACCTCCCGAGGAGCTGGAGTGCGTGCCTGTGCCAGCAAACCTGGCTTTGTGTATATAAACCCTCCCTCCCTCCCTTCCTCTCTCCCTCCCTCCCCTTCCCTCCCTCCTTTCCCCCTCCCTCCCCCTGTTCCCTCCCTCCGTTCCTTCCTTTGTTTTCTTTTCAGTTTTGAGACAGGGTTTCATGTTTCCCAGACTAGCCTCAAACTCAATGCCCAGCATTATCTTGAACTTCTGATCCCGACTCTACCCACATCCCCCCTAGTGCAGGGATTACAACCACTGCATCCATTAACAGTGCTCAGAATCAAATGGAGAGCTTCAGGCAGTAGGCAAGCACTCTGCCACCTGAGCTATGCTCAGCCTGTATAACCTTGAACTTAGGGACGCACAGTTCTAAAGGGTCACCTGCTGACTCACGCCTGTGTGTTCCAAAGCTTGGGGTGGTAGTATGAAGAAGCAACAAAGGAGTAAGAGATAGTTCAGGCCCTTGTGACTTTGCCCCCAAAGAACCCAAGACGCTGAACAGCTTTTGAAGCTCTCTTGATTGTGGAACCTTTTGAGTCTCAGGTCCCCAAAGCCTTAGACACCTGATGGCCTCAGCCTGCTGGGGCCTGGTTTCCCCATAATCTCCTAGGATGCCTCTGAGAAATTAGCTCAGAGATCCCCAAGGATGAGGCTGCTGTCATATTCTGCTCTTCCTAATAAGAAATCAGGCAGATTCTGTGACTGGTAAAGCCTACTTCCCAGCAGTAGAGACACTCCCATCATAGCAGCACCTAGGAAGGGGAGACAGGAGGGGTAGGGATTCAATGCCAGCCTGGGATTCACGAGACTCTGAAAAGAACGAAAACAAAAATCCACCAAGCAGATTCCAGAGTTGAACTTAAAGGAGGACATGTCTGTCTGTACTTTCTTTTTCGCACTAACATCTGCAAATTTTCCCTTAATTTATTACCACTATTATAATCTGCCAGTAGGAAGTTTTCATGAGTAATAATGAATTGCATTTTTGGTGGTGGTCTATGTTATTTTGGGCAAATCACCATGTCCTACAGAACACTTAATTGTGGGGCTTTGGGAAGGAGGTGAGAGAGACTGTGCTGTCCAGACTTGCCCTGATTCCCAATGTTCCTGACTCAGACTCCAAGAGCCATGAGGTAACATCAGACCACCACACACCTAGCTAACCTGCTCACTTTAAGCCTATGTATTTACATGCTTTACAAACCCCTGTTATCATATGTTCTTTCCATTCCTGAAAAAAAGAAATGGAGGGCTGGAGAGGTGGCTCAGCAGTTAGGAGCACTGACACTCTTCCAGAGGGCCTGGGTTCAACTGCCAGCGCCCACACAGTGGCTCACTGTAACTCCAGCTCCAAGAAATTCAAATCCACTTCTGCTTTCCCTAGACACACAGACATACATTACATGCAGACAAAACCTCAAAGGAAATAACATTTAGCCAGGTGGTGGTGATGCGCACCTTTAATCCCAGCACTCCAGAGGCAGAGGCAGGTGGAACTCCGTGACCTACAGAGTGAGATCCAGACCCCCATGGCTGCACAGAGAAACGTATGTGTGGGAGGGAGGGTTTGTAGAGATTTTTTTTTTTTTTTGGTTTTTTGAGACAGGGTTTCTATGTGGTTTTGGAGCCTGTCCTTGAACTAGCTCTTGTAGACCAGGCTGGTCTCGAACTCACAGAGATCTGCCTGCCTCTGCCTCCCGAGTGCTGGGATTAAAGGCGTGCGCCACCACCGCCCGGCTGGTTTGTAGAGATTAAACTGCAAAGGTTTCATAGAAGGGCCCAAGGACTTCCTCTCACTGCAACATAGTTCCTTTGCATAGTTCCTAGCGAAAGAAGTAAGCATTCTCTTAAAAATACTGCTAAATGATACACCCAGGATGGACCTGTACATTGCTGCTGCCTGCAGAGAATCCCAAGATTAAAGCTGGGCTGTGGCTCTGTGATGGAGCATTTGTCTGTTGTGGAATATTACTTTAAGATGTGTTGCATTCATTTATGCTGTGGAACATTTGCTTAATGATGCAAAGATGTGTTGTATTCTCTTATGTTGTATTTGTTTAACTCTGTGTAGCCTGTGTTACTTTGCCTGTCTAAAACACCTGATTGGTCTAATAATATGATTGGCACAGCAAGGCAGGAGAGAGGATAGGCAGGGCTGGCAGGTGGAGAGAACAAATGGGAAAAATCTGAGTGAATAGAGGAGTGAGAGAACAAGGAGAGGAGGACGCTACACGTCCAGTGACAGAGGAAGAGGGGAAGTAAGATATACAGAAGTAAGAAGAAAAAACCCAGAGGCAAATGGTAGATGGAAAGCTGGCTAGAAATAAGTCAAGCTAAGGCCAGGTATTTTTAAGTAACAATAAGCCTCTGTGTGTGTATTTATTTGGGAGCTGGGTGGTGGCCCCCAAAAGAGTAAAACCCCAACAGCATTTGTCTCCATGTGCAAGGCCCTGGGTTTGATTTTCTATTTTATGTGTAGTTGCAGGCACGCATACACACACACACACACACACACACACACATTCCACACCTAAGCATTCAACCAACCACAAATAAAAAATATTTGGAGAAAAATTGTATGTGTACTGAAAATGTCCAGATTTTTTGTCATTGTTTCCTAAACAATATGGCACAACAATTATTCACACGGAGGCTTGCAACTGCAATCCCAGCACTTGCTAGGCTAAGGCAGGGGATCAGTTCAAGGGCAGCATCTACTACATACTGGAGTGCAACCCAGTCTCAGAAGAAACACGCAAAAGTGATGTCATTTAACTTAGGCATTGTTAAATAACCTAGAGATTATTTAAAGTACACCAGAGGCTGGGCATGGGTCATGTGCATTTTATTTGAGGGACTTGCATATCCTGATCTTTTTAAGATGTGATAAGTGTCCTAGAATCACTCAATCCCGTATAGACACTGGGGAATGACTGTACTTCCATTTTAGCTTTTTTTTTTTTTTTTGGATTTTCGAGACAGGGTTTCTCCGTAGCTTTTTGGTTCCTGTTCTGGAACTAGCTCTTGTAGACCAGGCTGGCCTCGAACTCACAGAGATCCACCTGCCTCTGCCTCCCAAGTGCTGGGATTAAAGGCGTGCGCCACCACTGCCCGGCCCATTTTAGCTTTTATTTATTTATTTTTGGTGACGAGGTCTCACTGTGGTGCCCTGGCTAGCCTGGAACTTGCCTGTGTAAACCAGGCTAGCCTAACTCACAGAGCTCCTGTGCCTCTCCAGTGCCGAGTGGTCCATTTTAGTTCTTCACATACCTATTTTTTCCCTTTGGGGTTGGTTTTGGACTTCTCAGCTGAGGCAAGTCTCAAACCTATTTGAGCCGACATTGCAGCCCTTTCTCCCTTCTTCCTGTCTTTTCCTTGCTTCTTTCCTTTCTGATACCATGTTCCATCACAGCAAGCTGCCGACCATTTCACAGCAAACGTGCCTCAGCTTCCCGGGTGCAGGAACTGCAGGCACACTCCAGCACTCTGTGCTATGTGCAGTGCTTGGATGGTAACTGAGGGTTCTGTACCAGTACATGTTCGCCGTGCTACCAACAGAGCTACATCCCAAGCCTCTCTCTCTCTTTTCAGGAGAGAGATGGGGTGGAAGCCAATGGCGCACATGTGGAGGTCTGAAGGTAACTTTTTTTTTTTTTTTTTTTTGGTTTTTCGAGACAGGGTTTCTCTGTGGTTTTGGAGCCTGTCCTGGAACTAGCTCTTGTAGACCAGGCTGGTCTCGAACTCACAGAGATCCGCCTGCCTCTGCCTCCCGAGTGCTGGGATTAAAGGCGTGCGCCACCACCGCCCGGCTGAAGGTAACTTTTGAGACTTGGCTCTCTTCCCACCGTAGGCTTCGGGCAGCCAGACTTGCCAAGCAAGCACTTAACCACTGAACCACCTTGCTCTCCCTCTCTTCATCTTTGGAGAGAGCCTAGAATTCATGATCTTCATGCACCATTTACAGATGTCCTATACGCGAGCTCTAACGTTTTAAAGAGATTAATGCAACCAGGTGACTGAAAAACATATCCTCTTCTTCCACGCGCCCCAGCACTGTTTAGGGTACTAGCAACAGCCCGGTGTATCCTAAGTAAGGTTCCCAAAGAGAAATAAAAAACCCGCCAAGCTAAGAGATGCTGAACTCTGGAGGACCCTTGGTCAGTCTGCATATGCTTAGCTGAGCCGTGTTAAGAGACATTCTGCGCGTCAAAAACCTTAAGGGGGAAGAAAATGCCTCTAAGTCGAATTTATAATACAAAGGGAATGTGGTGTCTAGTGAAAACAGACCATAAAATCTGGTATACACAGCCTAGCTAGTGAGACGGGAGGAAGCACCATTTCAAGAGTTCTCTTTCACAAAGCATTTACACATTATAGTACTTGAGCCTCTTGACTCTCTTATTCCAGATGAGGAAGCAGGCTTAAGGCAGAGTTAGGATCTCAAGGGTGAAGGTGAAGAGGTAAACAAACACCCAGAACTATTGGCCAAATAGTTCTCAAGAAGCAGAAAGCAACCAGAGACCTGGCGGCTGATTCAGCGCAGGGCTCCGGCGGACCTCTAGGAGGCGCCAACGGGAAGTGGCCGGGAGCCGCAGCAGGGTGGACAGTGCCGCCACGCGCCTGCCAAGTTCCAGATCTGCAAATCCTCCAGCTCAGCCAGCACCCGCGAGAGGCCTTACTGCTCTTTGCGCCAGGGTGGTGGGTGGGACAAGCGTTCCGGGCCATCCTTCCCTTTGGTACTCAGGATACTGTGCGGGTATCTGCAGCCAGTGCAATGGAGCCTCGAGACGGGCACACCCTGGGCTAGCCTGCAGCTGAGGCTGCCCACAGAGAAACAGATGGGGTCAAACCCCTTCTTCTAACAGGGCTCATCTTTGGCCAGTTTTTGTTTTGTTTTGTTTTGCAGGCCCAAGTGCCCCAAACACCTAGCCCAAGTTCTCTTTAGGACAAGATGTGCTGATGTGAAATCCAAATCACGCAGCAGCTTCGTTTTATTTCTCCAAAAGTTCCCTCTCCCACCCCATAGTGTAGGCCGTGAAAAGGTGCCTGCCCTCTATTCAGAAACCTGCTGAGCGCCTTCCGCCGCACCCCCAACGGTACCCGGCTCTCCTGGGCCCTGCCTCATCCCCACACACCATGTCTTCTCTTGCCTCCTTCAGGAAACCTTTCCTGATTAACCCCGGTGGGACAGCCGCCAAGCCAATTACTCCGGAGAGACCTGGGGGCCGAGGTGAAGCGGAGGCAGACATTCAGGGGCATAGGCACCCAGAGGGCCGGGCGGGCGGCCCGCCCTCCTGTCCCTCCCGCTCCGCGAGAAAAGTCAGGCAGCGGCTGGGGGGAGGGGGGCGGTCATGGCTGTATTGGGAAGCGGGGGCTCCTACACAGTAGGAGGCGGCACGTCCCGGCCCCGGGAGGCCCGAGGACCCTGTACACAGGCGCGGCTCCAGCCCCGCCGGCCCGCCCGGGGCCCCGTCCGCGGGAGCCCGGGGCGGCGAGTTAAGGCAGCATGGCTGGAAGGGAGGGAGCGGGGAGTGGGAGGCGGCCGGGTCGCGGCGAGCTCCGCGCCTCTCACTGGCCTCGCCGGGACGGGGGAACGACAGTCAATAAATAAACCGAGGCGAGAGCGGGCCCCGGGAGACTCTCGGAGTCCGGGAAGGCCGGCGGCCATCGCGGGCCTGGGCCTCCGGCGCCCGCACCGGCGCTAGCAGCTTCTGTCAGAAGTTAAAATGGCCGCCGTGCGGCGCGGGCGGCGTCGAGGCGGCGAGGGGCGGCTTGGGGGTCAGCGGGGACTTCACGTCCGCCCTCTTCAGGGAGCGGCCGCGGTAGCCGTCGGGCCGGCCCAGGTACAGGAGGTGCCTCCCGGGCCCCCCGGAGTACCTAGCCGGGCCCCCCGAGGGCACCCGCGTGAGCAGCGCCGGGGGCGCGCGGTGCGTGGGGAAGGGCAACCTGCGGCCGACGCCCAGGCGCGGCGCCGGGGCCGAGAGGGCGGGCCGCCCGCCGGGAGCCGCGCGCTTGCCCTCGGGGGGCACGTCGAGCCTGAGCGGCGGCACGCAGTCCCGCGGCAGCGGGCTGGGGGCCGGGGCGGGCGGCCGCGAGCTGAAGGCGGCCGGGGCGAGCGGTTCGGCTCCCTTCCTGGGCAGCTGCGGGCCGTGCAGGTAGCGCAGCAGTTCCTCCAGCGTGGTCACCTCCACCGCCTGCCCCGGGCAGCCCGGCGGGGGCGGCCGCACCAGCACCCGCGGCGCGGACCCGCCCGCTGCACTGCAGCCCGCCGGGCGGCCGGGGCCCTCCGACGCGTTGTTCCCGTTCTGGTTCCATTCCCAGGGCCCCCCGGAGGCACGGAGGTGCTTCACCGGCAGCTCGGGCGTGGACTCGGGGGTGGGCAGGCAAGCGAGGTCCGGTGGGGGTCCGCCGTCGGGCGGAGGAAGGAAGGTGGTGTAGAGCTGGGGCGTTTGCGCAGCATCTCCATCCTTGGGCGGAGGCGGGGGCTCAGGACCGCCACCGTGCAGCCGGGCCAGACTGCGGAGGGAGAGAGGGCGCGGCAGCCCCGGGCTCTCGATATCCTTGCTCCGACGGCGACGCGCTCGGCGACAAGCACAGGACACCAAGAAGCCGGAGACTGAGGCGCCCAGGGCGAAGGCCGCCGCCATGCAGGCCAGAAGGAGTGGGATGGGGATGGAGCGGGAGGCTGAAGCTGGGGGAAGGTCCCTGCGCACGCCTGCCGGCCAAGAAGGAGGGAGGCGGCTCAGCTTTAGGCGCAGGGAAGGGACACAGGTGGGGCCAACCACAAGTTCTCATGCTGCTGCTCAGCTTCGCTCCACTCAGTTTCAGGAGTCGTTTTCTCGGGATCCCTAAACACACAGGCTAGAGCACGGGTCTGGGGTAGTCCCTGCCCAGTTTTAGCCCCTGCAGCCATGCCAGGCACATCTGCCACCCTGCCTGTGCAGGACACTGGCTGGGATGTCCAGCTGTGGTGAAGGGCGGTTCCAAACAGGTGTTAGTGGTTATCAAACACCAATCAGCACCCGGCTTAGAATTCTCAGCCTCAACAGGTCCACACTGCACTCGGTCCCTCCCAGGCAACCCCCTTACCCTGCGTGTGAGCTCGAAGAGTGGAAGACTGGGGCCCTGGGTGGGCATCACTGGGGGAACTGGGGGTCTCAAGGGAAGGGCCAGGACCCAGATGCACTGGTAACAGAGACCAGGTCAGTGCCAGTGAGACTTCCGCTCTCCGCCCCTGACACCACCAAGCCCCTCCCCTTTGGAACACAAGTCCAGAATTCCAGTGTCTTTTCTGGCTGTTCGGAACGCTGGCCTGCCTATAGCCCAGACAGATTTGGTTGTGTGGGCTAAGCAAGGAAAAAGGAAACTGAGGCCGAAAGACTCACCGTAAGCAGAATCCCCAGGGCCAGACTGACTCCCAGTAGCTCCATCTATGAGACAGAATGAGGGAAGGTGGTAGAAGCAACTGGAACAGATGCCGAGAAAGACAGATGCCCAAGCCCAAGATGCTGGTGGACGTCAGAATACGCAGCTGTGGCTGCAGCCGGCCCTCGTGGTTACCTTGGCAGTCACCATGCTCCGTGGATTCCTGGTTCCCAGTCACATCCACATCAGTCCTAAAAGGAAAGGGAGGTGGCTCACTGTGGCTCTATGCTTTGCCATTCTCCTCACGAGTCCCAGGGGCTCCTCACTTACCCACCAGGTCCCCTGATGCTCACACAGCCTCTCAGTCGATGCCACCCACAGTATGGGTCCTGAGAAGCCAGACAGCTCCTAAGAGAAACTGAGCTGAGTGAGGCTGGCACCCTCCGCTTACACAGTCCATTCCATTGCCTTACAGGACACTCCCAGCCCCCACACTCCACCCATCCACCCACCCCAGTCTGCTCCAGACCCCAGCTGCTACCCACCCTCAGACTCCTCAGAGTACCCCAACTTCACTATCCCCATTTCCTTGCCACCCTCAAGACTTGGGGATTTTTCTGTGCTCCTACCCGCCCAGGAAGCATAGCCAGGCAGCATCTTCCCTTAGGCTCCTCACCTCTGACATGCCCCATGCCGGGCACAGCGGCTGAGAGGGAGGTAGACAATGCATCCAGGAAAGGCCACAAAGAGCCTGTGACCCTCGGTGTCCAGCTCCAGCCCTATGATCCGCCGTGAAGCTTGGGCTGAGCGCTTCCCATTGCACCTAATAGGAATGGGGTTTGGGTGAGAAGAGACAGGAGAAGTGCCCAGAAGACCTGGGCTCACCCTATGGAAGCACCCTCCCCAGCACAGTAGAGCTCTCTCACCAACCCTTTCCCTACCTCAAGGCCTCTGATTCTGCCAAACCAGCACTGGAGTGCCCAACCTATTCCCCCATCCCACTTCTGCCCCACAAAGAACCCACCGGGCAGGGCTGTAGGCATCAATCTCCTCCAGTATGATGGGCTCAGGTCGCAGAGACTGTCCCCCTGGAGGTAGCACCTTCAGCACTGTCCCATCATTGGAGCCAAGAAACAAGACTGTAGTGTTTCTGTGCGGCCCAGCCACGCCATCCACAGCTACCTGGGTCAGCAGAGCCCTGCAGCGACAGGCTTCAGGTGAGGACAGCGCTGCCGGGAAAGCTGGCCACTCTTACTCCTTTACAAGCCCCACCCCCACGCCAACGGGGTTTATCTCTGGCTACCTGTTGGTGAGAGTGAGGAGAGGCTGGTGGGTGGCAGGCGGCACAGCGGGATCCAGAAGTGGGTGAGCCTTGATGAAGAGCAGGACAGCATCAGGTAGGTCTTGAGAGGAGGAGAACGAGGCAGCTCCACCCACACCTGCACAGGACCCTGGCCTGGTGGGCACATGGGAAGGGGCAGCCTTAGGGCAGAGAACGGGGTTAATGAAGCTATGTGCCCCCTACTCTCAAACGTGGTTGGTAACCGTCACTCCCCTGCAAACACACCCTGCGGCACCTGCTCCCTTCCCAGCTGCAGCTCCTTAGTCCAACCCAGTGCTAGCTCTGCCCTGGCCACAGTGACCTGAGTCCTCCTCACAGCCGAATATTAAGAACGAGCACTGCTTCTGCCCCATCAGAGTCACCTCTATCCCGTGTACCTGGGTGAGGGGACTCTGTCTTCAGAAACAGGAGTCCAGGCCCCATCCAGACTCCTCTGCTCCTTGAACTTGCCCTCAAACCCACGCTCAATGTCATCCAGGTAGAAGGCGCAGACTGCAGACCCAGGAATGCTGAGGGAGCCAGAAAAGATTCAAGGTGTTAACAGGGGCGGGACTGCTCCTGCAGGTAAGCTATGGGGCTTGCCCTTTGTGCGCCATGCTGAGAGGCAGAGACGGTGGGCAGGGCAGTCACAGGGAACAGCAGATTGGTGGGGTGGAGAACTAGATCACACAGCCTAATACCCACCTGTTAGTCTGAGTAGTGAAGACCCCAAAGAGAGCAGAGCGGCCATGCAGGTTCACAGGCCCCGTTAAGGCCTGTAAGACGTCAAAGTAGAAGGTAGAGTCCCCAGGGACAGAGCAGTTGAGCCTCAGCTTAAGGAAGGAAGTCCAGTGGCGGTCCAAGGCCCTAGGTGAGCCGCCCATGTCGCGTTTACACACCCTGGCTACCCGAGAAAACTGCACCTGAGGAAAGATTGAGGAAAGCCACACGGCAGCTGCTGTGAGGTGAAGGCTCCAGGAGGCAAAGCAGGGAATGGTACAGCAGGTCAGTTCGGGAGAGAATGGCCAGATGTCGTAGATGAGAGAGCTATGGGGAGGGGTCAGATCTAAGGAATCTGTTATGGAGATTAGAGCCAAGAACCATTCTTAGGACCCAGACCCCTGGTGTCCAATTGCTTACCCTCCCCAGCCGGGAATCCTCTACAGCGACCTCTCGGAAGAAGAAGTAGACGTGGTCTCTGTGCTCCAAAGCATAGACAAAGTGTGGCTCTAAGGTGACAGGAAAGGGTATCCATACCTGCTCAGAAACTCATGCCGCACTGTCTTCCTACCCATCCACAAACACACTGCTACTGCCCCGCACAGGCCTGGTACCCCCCTCGCCCCGGCAGTCCGACCCCCAGGAAGACTGACCTCGCAACCACTTGGAGTCATACTTGGCAGAACGGAGTGGGGGCTGCGATCCAAGGCTTCTGTAAACTACAGCATCACTGGCCTGGAAATCCGCTGCTGTGGCTGAGTACAAACTGCCCTCTGGAGGGGTGGGGGTCAGGGGAAGCTCAGGGCCTGCAGCTTGTCTCTTACTGGTGCCCACACAGCGACTCAGGCCCTTCCCCAGGCCCCTACTGCCCTCCACTCAAGGACATGAGGGAAAGACCAAGCTGGGAGAGGAACGCCTTCCAGCCACACGCCCAGGTGCACACCTGCAAAGATGGCCACATTTGACTGGGTGGCATCAAAGGGGCATCGAGCTTGTCCACTCAGCTCCTCACCTTCCTGTTGCAGTGAAGTTATCTGGGGGCAGAGGAGGCAGGTTCCTAGAACCTTGGGGTCTTAGACGTGTGGCCCCACAGCCCACTCCTCCGTGCCTCTTCCCCAGCCCCTTCCACACTCTCGCATTCCAAGCATGCCAGTCCCCCCCCCATGCCCATCTCTTCCCAGCAAACTGACTCTCCTCCCAGCCCTCCTCCTTTGTACCCCATAGCTGCGGCACATGGGGCTGAATGAGTTTGTTCCACAGGCAAGGAGCCTCTGCGAGTCCCAGGGAACAAGAACACGGATGTAGTTGTAGCATTCATCCTAGAAAACCCAAAATTCAAGGTTAGTGACAAGCCTGGAATTGAAGTTAGGGGCCACAGGAAGTGAGGCAGTAGCCGTCAGTCTTGAGCTGGTCATGGCATTGCGGCTAGAGTCTCAGGCTGTTTGCTGGCCCTTTAGCCTCCACCAAGTTCTCTGGTCTCTGAACCTCCTTGCCTTCCCTCCCTCCGACCCGCTCCACTCCTCACCGTGAGCTTTCCCCGAACAGCACAGTTCTCCACATCCTGGCTCCTCCATGTCAGAAACTAAAGAGAGAAAATGAGGGGAAGTCATGGGGCAGCCAGGACCCCTCCTCACATCACGACTCCTTCTTAAACGCTTTTCTCACCCACGAGACCCCAATACACCTTTCCCAGCTTCGTCTCCCTGCCTGCACCTCCTCGCATACAGCCCCTCACCTTGTTGGGCACCAGCCCCTCCCCTTCTTCTTGGGCTTGAAGATCGAAGGAGAAAACGTGATCCCTGAAGGGTAGGTAAGGAGGGGTCAGAGCTGAGCCGAGGCACCCTGCCTGCCTGAGCGCCTCAGTCCCCTGCTTACCCATGTTCACCTGCTCAGGGCCAAGCCACACAAAGTTCCTGCTCCCTAGCCTCCCCCTTCCTCCACGCCTTGTTCTCTGGGTCCAAGCATGTCCATGTCCCATGGCTTGTGCACCTGCATGTGTCCCCTGCAAGATGCTGCAGTGGCCATGCAGGTCCCATGTCTGCCCAGGAGCATGCATGTCTGCCCCACAACTGTGCCGCGGCCATTTTACCGGGCAGCCACAAGCAAGGTCCGGTTCAAGGTCAGGAATCGCTGAAAGTCCAGCCCAAGTTCTGCAGCCACAGCATCCTCCTCCAGGCCCCGGAACCAGGATAACGGAGAAGAGCCTAGAGGATGACAGCTGAGATAACACACACTTTCCTACTTCCCTTTCCTGCCAGGGAGACCCAGCTGTGAGCAGAGCAGGAGAGAAGAGAGTCCCCAAATCGACTTCTAAAAACAATGCCAGAAGCTACGTATAGTGGTGCAGACCAGCAATGGAGAGCCTGAGGCAGGAGGACCGCTGAGAGTTTAAGGCCAGCCATGGTTACATAGCAAGTACCAGGCCAGTATACAAGGCAAGATGCTGGCCCCAAATAAAGAAATGAAATGAAATAAAATGGGGAGGGGGAACAATGAAATGGCTCTGAGGGTAAAGATACCTGTAACCAAGCCTGGCTGGCTACCTGAGTTCAAATAGTGCAATCAGAGAACCAGTTCCCCAAGTCGACCCTCAGTCTCCACTCATACACCAGAGCACGTGCACTCCCCTCAAATAAGTAAATGTTAAAGGCCGGTGGTGGTGGCGCACACCTTTAATCCCAGCACTGGGCAGGCAGATCTACGTGAGTTCGAGGCCAGCCTGGTCTGCAGAGCAAGTTCCAGGACAGGCTCCAAAACCACACAGAGAAACTCTCTCTCGGGGGAAAAACAAACAAACAAACAAAAAGTTAAATAAACAAATACAAAATCAACTCTTACTGAGCATTTAATTTTCACCAGACACTGTGAGTTATTTGATCCACCTTGCTTAATATATTAAGCTATATTAATATATTAACTTCACACTGGCCCAATTCAAGGCTTAGTACATGGAGGGATTTACATGACGACCAGGTAGGCAGCAGGGCATATATGAAGTCTGACTGACGCCAGACCACCTCTGTATTAGAAAGTTCCTTTCAAGGGGCTGGAGATGGTTTAATGGTCAAGAGCATACAATGCTCTTCTAGGGTCCAGAGTTCAATTCCCAGCAAGCACACCAACTGGCTCACAAGCACCTTCAGCTCCAACTCCAGGAGACCTACCTCTTCTGACCTCCAAAGATTAAAATATTCCATCCTTCAGGGGAGCCCCTTACCCAGGGAAATACATAACTAAAAAAAAAAAAAAAAAAAAAAAAAGATTCAAGAACTCCCTGAAACTGACCAGATTCACTAAGACCCTCCCTGCCAGAATAAACAATAAAAGCTGAGAAGCCCCCTCTGAGGAAGCGAAGCTGAGCCGCAAAGAAGATTCAGAGAAGAAGGAAAACAAACAAACAAACAAAAACCTTTGCGACCACACCAGCTGCCTGCAGGAAGCAGACAGCAGCCAGACTGCCTGGAAGAGACCAACTGAGGACCCCGAGAGGACGCTCTCCGACCTGCTGAGCTGCCTGCAGGCTGTGCAGTGTGCTCCAGGTGCCCAGCTTTTCTGAGCTGTCACCCATGCTGGGGTGGGCTTTGGTGATGCAGCTGTCTGAGTCATTTCTGCTCCTGTAGCCCTTCACCCATATTCTTATAAGTGACCCCAATAAAACTCATTGACTTTGGGAATGTCCGTACTTTGGTCTGTCGTGGGCTCCGTATCTGGGGTGAGTTAGACAAGCGTTTGTCTCCCCAGGAAGAGTTTTGTCACACAACAGTACCTGCACATGCGAATAACTAAAGCATTGGTTCTTTGAGTCCTCCCACCAGATTTGTCCCCACGTCACCCTTCAAAGTCCCTCCCTCTTCTGACCAACCCCACTGTCCACCTGGTCTGGTCATGGAAGCCACAGGTATGGGTGTTTAGGGGGAAACCAGGCTCAAAGATGATTTGACGTTAACAGAGTGCTGAGAACCCATCTGATGCAGTTCGCTATTTTTGTTTGTTTACTTTTTTTTTTTTTTTGAGACAGGGTTCCTTTGTGTGGCCCTGGCTGTCCTGAAACTCACTCTGTAGACCAAACTAGCCTTGAACTCACAGAGATGCCCTGCCTCTGCCTTGCGAATACTAGAATTAAAGGTGTGCACCACCACTGCCCAACTCAAGTTTGCTATTATCCTCCCCCTCCCCCCCAAGACAGGGTTTCTCGGTAGCTTTAGAGCCTGTCCTGGAACCTGTAGACCAGGCTGGCCTCCAACTCACAGAGATCCGCCTGCCTCTGCCTCCTGAGTGCTGGGATTAAAGGCGTGCGCCACCACCAGCCAGTCATGTTTGCTATTATTCTTCTCTATCTCCCAACAATCATTCCAATAACTCAACTAAAATTACTCTAAATCCAACATGTAGAACACAGACCCCAAACAGGAGAAGATTCTAAAACACTGGGTTTACAGTTTCTGTCATGGTGAGACCTGGCTCACTGGTGGGTAGTGAGGGAAGTAAAAGCCGGGAACCACTGACCTGGCCCAGGACTTCACGCTGTAGCTAAGAATAACACATAAATATAAAGTGTTTAATTCGGGCCAGACGGTGTCTCAGGGCTGCACCTCGTTAGTGCTGAATCTGTTACCTCAGTCAATCTCTAAATAACTTTGTGAGGTAGCACACTATGATTATCTTCCTTTTACGGATGTGGAAACCGAGGCAAAGAAGGGTTAGAGAAAGAACCTAGGTCACACAGCTAGTGAGCACCTGAGTAGGGATTCGGTTTGGTCTGGCTCAGACCTTCCATTCCTCATGGGCTCCTTTGCCTGATGGAGGCAGTCTTGCCGCGTAATCCTGGCTGACCTGGAACTCACTACCTAGTTCAGGCTGTCCTCAAACTTGTTACAATCTTCCTCCCTCAAACTCCCAAGCGCTGGGACTGTAAGCCTGCACCTCACTCAGCTAGGGTCATGGTTTTTTTTAGCCACACAGCAACACCACCTCTGAGTGAGGAAGCAAAACCCAGGGATGAGACCAGCTCACTCTCCTTTGCTTGGCCATTCTCTTCCCTTCCTACACCTTGCCTCCCACACGGGGGGTTTCATCTTCTACCCACCCCTCCGGAGTGTCAGGTGGGTGAAGTACTCACCTTGCAGGTCAGAGGTCACCAGAGGGATGGGGTCCTGGGGAAAGGCAGCCTGGGCATGGGGGAGTGACAGCCACAACAGCAGCAGCAAGGGCATGGGGTGGGGGGCACGGGGCATCCTGTGCGGGGCAGCTCAAGCCCCAGGGGGTACCCCCTCACCCATACGCTGGCTCTGGAAGGGGAGACAGAAAAGTGGGGGAAGGGACTAAGTTCTCTCTAGCCTTGTTGCAGGCAGACTCCTCCCCAGGTCTATCCCCAGAAGACCCTGTGGGGTGGGGCAAAGAACCATCTCTGCCTCACTCCCAGCTGTCCCTGTCACTCAAGGCCTTTCCCTCTCCAACTGGCCCAAACTGGCTGGAGTGAAGCCTGCCGGTGTGACCCCAGGTAAGGACAAAACAGATCTGCTGCCCCTCCCAGTCTTTCTTCCTCTCTCCTGCCTGGGTCTGGGACATTCGGTAGGTGACAGCTCCCGGCCCCCCTTGTGCTAACCCCTTCTCGGCTATAATTAGACCCTGACGCCTTAAAATTCTAAATAGTGACTCCTTGGCACGAGGAGGAGGAGGAGGAAGAGGGCACCAAGTCTGCTCTCCCCTCCCCTCACAGACCCCCACAGCACCCTGGGAGTAATGCAGGCACTGAGCCCAGGCAGAAGCGGCTGTGCAGCAGCCATGGGCCTGTCTAGGACTGAGAAAGAACAGAAGGAGAGGGACAAACAGCCCGGGGGTCACTGACCTGGCCTAAGCTCATACTTAAGGGGCCATTCCCACTGCTGAGGAAGAAGCTGGGGAGGGAGGGAGTGGGGTGTTCGTGGAGGGGCTGTCTTAGCCAAAAATGAATCTGCATGAAAGCCAGATCAGAGGCTAAATTTAGCTCTGGCTGCAGCTGTCTCCTCGACCACTGTGCCCCCTCCCAGCCTGGAGCCCCCTGTTGCCTCCTGGGCTCCTAAGAACCAATGCACGTTCTTTCTCAGTGAGGGGAGAAGAGCAGACCCACCCCCTCTGCAGAGCGAAGGACAGAAAGGACGGGTGAGGAGAAATGGCTGAACGTGCCCCGCTTTCCCCTTCTTCCCTCATCAGGCTGCCTCTGAAATTGAAATATAAATAATTCAATGACAGGCAATTGTAGCCCAAAGTCCAAGAAAAGATGACTATGGCGAAGGGAGCGGTGAGACGGGTCTCCTTCCCACCACCAGCCCACCCCAGCCAGCTGACCCTGCCTGGGCCCACTGCAGGTGGTGCACACAAGCCTCCTGCCTTCCCATCACATTGAAGCGATGGGCTGAAGAGGCTCCAGTAGTCAAGTCAGGGAGCGGGGAGTCCTTTCTTTTGGGACCGACAACAAGCCTTAGTGGTCCATTCCAGTCTTCTAAAGGAGAAACTTTGGGCTCACAGGGCAAGCCTTCTTCCATCTCCCCAACAATGCCACTCAAAGTCAGGACCCAAGTGTCCACCCAAGCCCAATCAAGCGTCACTGGTGGGGAAGCTGACGTCAGGTGGGGTCCCAAGAGAGCTGGAGGAAGGGACAAGGTACGGCCCCCCCTTTCTCCAGAGGCAGAGCAGTTAGCTAGCTACGGACCCCTCCACTGAAAGACCAGGTCCTCCTCCCTCCCCCAACCCATGTTTCCGGTTGCTGGTACTCCCTAGAGAAGAGAAAGGGACACAGCTTGTCTTCTATGCTCTCCTACCTGCCCCCCCTCAAGTTGCCCTGGGCAACTGCTATCTTCACCCTGGAAACAACTTTGGTCTCTGGCAAGTGGGGAGAACATCCAGACCCTCGTCCTGGCCCCCCGTGGAGTTTGCTTCTATCCCCTGCTCTCTTCTCCTTACCTGGGGTGGTGGGTCCTGTGGGGGATGAAGGGGGATAGGAGCCCTTTGATCTAGAGAAGAAGGGACAAAAGAAGGGGGGAAAAAATCACATCTCCCTTACACATCCTATAAAAGTAAATGTGCAAATTTGTGAAAAAGCTGTTGAAGCCAGTGTGGGGGAGATGCTATTGGGGGACCATTTTGTTTGGTCACAAAATGAGGACGGCTTTGCACCGGAAGATATGAGGGTAGCATTTGGCCTTTAGGCAGAAACTCCTAGAACTGCAGGGCCAGTCTTGGGAAAAGGTTGTCTGGGAGTTGTGGGGCTGATGGCCACTCCCATGTTAAAACCTTCAGAATCCAAGAGCCTCCCTGCAAAAGCGCCCTAGCTAGGGACAATAGAGGCTAATTTGCATCTAATTTGCATGCTCTTCATTTTCAGGCAAAATGCTCTGATAGCAAGTACCTTCATCCCCTTCCTTCCTCTGAGAGCAAACCGTGCCTAGCTCCCACCTAACCTCTCTCACTAAGGACCCCCACACTCGCTCACTTTAAGCTGGGTTAGTCCAGCCTCTAAAAACACTTGGTTGGCCTTTTCCTTGGCCCACTAGACTCAAGGATGATACATCTTTAAGAGGGCTTCCCATAGCTGTTTGGGGGAGCAACATCTGGGTGGCTCCCATCCAATCCCTGGCCTGGGGACAGGCGTGCTGTGACCTGGAGAAATCCCAAGGAGAGACCTGGCCACTCTTTCCCCTTTCGGGTCCTCCCCTTGATTGAAAGATGAAACATACCCCCTTTTTTCCTCTTAGCCAGACAGCCACCTCTGGGGAGTGGCCGAGGTCATAGCCGGTGTCTAGAGGAGCTAGGGAAGGGATTGAGAGGCCGGCCAGGGACAATAGCAGGAAACCATAGGCATGGTTGCCCGCCCCAGCCCACCTTCCTCAGGAGGCTCTGGGGTATGCTGAGCCTCAAAACCCTTTCACCCTACCCTTCCTCTCAGTTCCAGGCTTTGTACCTACCCTCCCTCCTATCCACCCCCCAATGTGGGTAAACCAGGTGTCCGGAGCTTCGCGAGCGCTTCGCGTGAGGTGGGCCTAGGGCCAGGGGCTCGACGTGTCTCCCCCTCACTGGATCCGGGGCTCCGAGGAGGGGCGGGTAGCAACGTCTGGACCGGGACCGGGTCCCAGAGCCACGTTAGCGGGAGGAGGGGCTGGAGGGGCCTGCAGGCGCAGATCGAGTGGGCATGGATTTGGGGTTGGGGGTCGGAGGCGGGTCTCCTAGACCAGGGAAACAGGGCCAGAGGCTGGGAACCGCCGAGGGCGGGCCGTAGGCCCGCGCGGAGCGGGTAGGTGAGCTAAGATGCTGTCGCCAGGCCCGCTCTCCTCCGTGGGAGACCAATCTAACAAAGCCCCGGGAGGAGTGAGGTGAAGCGTGGAGGTGGGCGCGGGGACTGATGCTTCTCCGTGGCCCCACTCCTGGACTCTTTGCCCAAGCTGACCCCTCCCCCTGGGAGTGCTCAGACTCCAGCCTGCACAAGGACGAAGAAGCAACCCTTAAACCAAAGTCCAGAACGACTTGTCCCCTTTCCTATTCCTGCAGGGGCGTCAAGAAGGTCTACTTCTCCACAGGTCCCGGAGCCTCAGTTTCCCGCGGGAGAGGCAAGATGCTGGGTTTTCCACCCTCCGCATCATGCGCACCTCAGAAAAAGAAAATATTCCCTTTCGCGACCCCCAGTCTAGAGGGACGGGACTGCTACCAGTTGGAAAAGAAGCTTACACCCTGCAACCAGCAGAGCATCTAGGCTCGGCCACGGTCCCCCCCTCCTCCACGCACCCTAAGTCCGCTGACCCTTTCTCTGTCAGGCGCAAGGCGCGCTGAACACACTCGGGTCTCCGTGACACTCAGAAGCTTGACCCCCTCTTGCAGTGCTCCTGCCCCTCCCTGCAGCTACATCCCTACCCCAGGGTACTTGCTCCGAGATCCGGGTCAGCGAGATCCAGGGAGCAGCAAGCAGCCTCCAGCTCCGAGCCGCACAGAGTTCGCAATCCGT
This sequence comes from Chionomys nivalis, assembly GCF_950005125.1. Classification (NCBI taxonomy): domain Eukaryota; kingdom Metazoa; phylum Chordata; class Mammalia; order Rodentia; family Cricetidae; genus Chionomys; species Chionomys nivalis. The sequence continues at coordinate 9,333,819 of NC_080103.1, read as the reverse complement.
GTTTGGGGTTCGGGCGAGATGCGACGAGCGTCCCGTCTGGATGGTGCTTGGGTGTAGGCTCCAGGGCGCTGTCGGGTTACGAGAGTCCTGGGTCCGAGTGGAAGCCCCTACTCCCGCCGCAGATCCGCGGAGGAAAACAATGCGACCGCCCGGAGCTCTGGGCTCGGCCCCAGCCGCCCCGCCCGCCTCCTGGCCGGACCCACCTCCGTCCCGCCTCTCGGTCCCTACGACCAATAGAATGCTCATAGGAGGGCTAGACACCGCCTTCCCGCCACCTCTCCACCAATAGTAATGTAGGGGGAGGGGCGCTGAGAGCACGGTCCACCCATAGCCAAGCCGAGAGGGTGAGCTGGAGACCAGATGGAAAGACCCACGGACAGTGGCTGAGACGCCGGCACGAGACACTGACGGAGACAGACTGACAGAGATGAGTTCCTGGGCAGAAGTGTCCCAGAAAGTCAGGAGGACAACCTGAGAAGAGAGACAGGAAACCAGGGGGCCTCAGCTGGGCTGGGCTGTCAGAGCCTGCGCGATCCTCCCTCACTTCCATCAGCGACTTAGGCGACCCTGCTCCCTAGGGAGTCTCCCGCCTTAGTCTCTCCGCGTTTCTCCTTGCTAAGCTTCTGCCTGTGTCTCTTTTGCACCCCCATATGCTTTCTCTGGTTCACGTTCATCCCGACCCCAATATGAAGGCCTGCATGTAGTTTGGGGGTGGAGGCCTGAGAAACGAAAAAAGTGTCCTCCGGTTTATCGTGCGCTCCTCATCTCCCTTCCGACCTCTACAGTCAGAACAGGTCGGCCTTGAGCCACCACGCCAGGAAGCTAGGGGGCTGGCTGTCAGGAGACAGTTGACAAAAGAGGATAGGTAGGAAGGCTAACGCTCAAAGCCGGACTAACACTAGAGAAATACAGAGACCTGAAAGGGATCTGCCCGAACCCCATAGATGCAAGATTAGTGTGTCCCGCCTCCTCAAAAGGCCTCTGGACAAACCCCCAAATGGCAAAACTGTTCCTTATCCCACGCCCCAGTAAAGAGCCTCCAATACGAGGAATGTCAGTGAAGAGGAAGTACAAGGCTACTTCAGACAATGCTGCCTAGCTTCCACCTTGGGTTTGCCTGCTAAGATTTTTCCCTGCGTGGGGCTAGGACAAAAGATATTTCCAAAATTCCCAGGAATGTAGGTGGTCTGGGAGACATTGACATTCTCAGAGAGTGTCGTCTGAGTGGGCACTTCCACCCACCGTTTGTTCTCTGGACTGGAGAAAAAAACACGGAGTTGCCGATTTCTACAGCAGCCTTAACTGAATGGGAATCCGAATAGAATGAGTATATCACCAGCGAGACTATGCCCTGCAGTGAGTAAGAATCACACACAGACATGAACACAAGACAGACTCAAAGATTTAAGGTCAGGGGTCGCAATGAGATACACAGAACAAGAAAGGGGTGAGACCCACACATGGTAACTGCTGAAGGGGCCTGGGTCCAAAGCAATTTAGCAGACAGTAAAATTGGAGAACATAGGCCAGCAAAATGGCCTAATAGATAAGATCCTGAGGCCCTGAGCTCAATGCCCAGAACCTCTGGTGGGAGGAGAGAACCAAGTCTCAAAAGTCCTGTCTGACCTCCACACACACTGTAGCTTTCTGACACTCATCACATGCATAGGGATGCTAAATAAGAAGAAAACAGTAGTTAGGACTTGATCCTAACACTCAGGAAGCAGAGGACATTTGAGAATCTCTGTGAGTTTGAAGCCAGAGCCTGTTCTAAATAGAGATTTCTGGACAGCCAGGACTACGCAGAAAAACTCTGTCTTGAAAAACAAAGGAAAGAGAATTAGGGAATCTTCTGAAGATTGTAAAGAAGTTTTAAGAGAAAGATAGGCAAACATGTTTCCTAGCTTCTAAAATAGGATTTGGATATTCAAATATGTATTTATTAGATAGGTTGGAATATATATATCTAAACATAACTGCATGCCAAGCAGTGGGGGCACATGCATTTAATCCCAGCATTCAAGAGGGAGAGGCAGGTGAATCTTTGTTTTTTGTTTTTTTTTAATTTTTTTATGATTTATTTATCTTTATTTTATGTGCATTGGTGTGAAGGTGTCAGATCCCCTGGAACTGGATTTTTCAGACAGTTGTGAGCTGCCATGTGGGTGCTGGGAATTGAACCCGGGTCCTCTGGAAGAGCAGTCAGTGCTCTTAACCGCTGAGCCATTTCTCCAGCCCCCAAATAATTGAGCTGGCCCCTCCTTGCCCACGCAAAGCTTACAGCACCCAGTATTCTCAGACGGTCTCCCATCCAAGTACTAACCAGGCCCGACCCTGCTTAGCTTCCGAGGTCAGACGAGATCGGGCGCGTTCAGGGTGGTATGGCCGTAGACGCAGGTGAATCTTTGTAAGTTGAAGGCTAGCCTGGTCTACAGAGAGAGTTCCAGTAAAGGCAGAACTACAGAGAAACCCTGTATTGAAAACCCATACAAACAAACAAAACACATTATTCCTTCAAGTTTTAATACAGATCAAACCTTTTTTTTTTTTTTTTTTTTTTTTTTGGTTTTTCGAGACAGGGTTTCTCTGTGGTTTTGGAGCCTGTCCTGGAACTAGCTCTTGTAGACCAGGCTGGTCTCGAACTCACAGAGATCCGCCTGCCTCTGCCTCCCGAGTGCTGGGTACAGATCAAACCTTAATTCAATACAATAAGTATTAAACAATTCATGCACAGTTTACTGTGACATATCATCCCAGTCTTTAAAAATAGGACTCCCATGAACTGGAAAGATGGTTCAGTGGGAAAGGGCATCTGCAGCAAAACCTGGAGGTGTGGCTAAGCTGGTAGGGCATGCACAAAACCTGGGTTCTGTCCCCACACACAGTGTAAATCAGTCGGAGGCAGGATCAGAGACTCAATGTTATCTGTCACTATCTATCTGAGTTAAAACAAGATCTACATTTACTAGGTGATTAAAAAGCAATAGCAGGATGGAGAGATGACGAAGTGGTTGGCAGCACTCAGGAGGCAGAGGCAGAAGGACCTCTGTGAGTTTGAGACCAGTCTAGTCTACATGGGGTCCAGGAGAGCAAGGGTTACAAAATAAATGAGTGAATCAACAAAACAAAACACTCATACACATAAAATAAAATATAAATCTAAATAAATTTCAAAAAATTTAAAGAGCTCTGCCAAAAAACCTGTCATGGCCGGACTATCTGGAGCTCATAGTTCTCAGAGGAATTCAAGGCCAGCCTCCGCATTTCTTGATGTTTGCAAGAAGTATTGGAAACATTTTAATTACTTTTTTGTTCAGTGCTGGGGAAAGAAACCGAAGCCGTTGATAATATACTAAGTAAACATTCTCCCACTGGATTCTAGTCCCTGCTCTTTGCTGGTGTTTTATCTGGAGGGGGAGGGAGCTTTGATGGGAGTCAGCCCGAAGAGAGGAGATAGTATTCCTAAGAGTCTGTGTTTAAGCAGAAGCTTTTCCTTGGTAAATACGCAGCCTGAAGTGTAGATAGCAAAAGGTCACACGAGGCTGTGTGTACAAAAGACACTGGTTCTGGACAGGAGAAGTGAAAGGGGAATCTTGTTAGAGGAGGAGGGATCATCAAGGTGGGCTGGATAAAACAATTTGGAGGGGGTAGGGTATGTTGTTTAAGTTCCTTAGTAAGGGAATAACTTGTCAAAGTGTCTTGTTCTTTTTGGTTTTGGTTGCTTTTTGTTTTTTAGGGAGTGGGTTTTTTGTATTTTTTGTTTTTGTTTTCTTTATTGAGACAAGATTCCTCTGTAATTTTGGAGCCATCATGGAACTCACTCTGTAGACCAGGCTGGCCTCGAACTCACAGAGATCCGCCTGCCTCTGCCTCCCAAGAGCTGGTATTAAAGGCCTGCGCCATCATGCCTGGCAAATAAGTAACCGTTTTTTTCCAGACAGCTCATCCACAATGATGATATTTATACAGGTGGTAAGAAAAACATATAGAATGGGGGCAGGGTTCTCTTCTTATCTCCACAGGAAAACACTCATCTTTGAAAAATTTAAGGGACCCTGGATGTTTGGATACTGACAGATGGAAAAATACCTGCCCAATAGGAACTATCAAGAAAACTGAATAGGTTGTGTAAGTAAAATATACTAAACCATATTTCTAAATTTATAGAGCTGGTTTTGAAGTTGGACTCTGGCTCAGTTCCTCTCCAATTCCAAGCCTGTTGGTAAGAGAAAAACCCAGAGTTTCTGGAGTTTCTGTTTCATGTCAAGAGCCATGATATGGGACAGAAAGAAATATGAGTTTAGAAAACATCTTTGCTTTTCTTCATATCTATCATACTTTTCATTGAATATATCTATCATGCCTTTCATTGAATATATATATATATGTCTATATGATTAATGTTTAAGTTTTACACAATGAACAATGAGTTTTTCCTGAAGTGACATTTGAAGTTTCCAGGAAGAAGATGGGGCCCCATAACAACGACTCCACCTGGTTGATATGATGTCATGATACTGATAGCGCTACTACAAGACCCGTTTTGGGTACCAGCTGCACAAGACAGTTCCAACTTGGTTAGCTGAAATGGTGCACATCTTATACAACATTCTGGCCAGACCTGCACAAAATACTCAGAGACTATTTGCAATTTTAAAAGACATTGATCTTGAAATTTAACCATCATTTTACTTTCACAGGATCCCCCAGAAAGAACGTCGGCCCCCATGACAGCTGGAAGTAACTCTAGAGGACGATGTCCCCTCTCCCAGTAAAGTTTGCCCTTGGGTTTAGGGACATCATTTAGGGGTTGATTATAATTAGTATACAGTTGAGGGTTGGGGGAGGAATTTTATAAGCTCAGGGATCATTTGAAGAAAAAAAAGAGATAATGGGATGATGGGATAATAGATTGGTACTTGTTGGTACTTGTGAGTTATTGTTTTGAGACAAATATATTGGTATCAATTCTATATATTGATACAAAGTGAAATTATATTGACTATTGTATGCATGTATGTTTCTACCTCTGTTTAAAACATTTTTTATGTATTGACATATATTGTATTGATATATTGTATATATTTACCATATTACAGTGCACATTTCTACCTCTGATTAAGATACTTATATATTGTTTGTGTATTGATATATATTTACCATACTGCAATGTATATTTGTACATTGTTTATATTTGGAGGTCATTGTCCTCATTTGTTTCACAGTCGTTTATCGTCTTAGTCTTTAAGTTAGATAGGTATTGAGAATTATATAGATCAATAGTATTCTAAGTTTGTCATCTATAATTAGACTAATCAGGTTCTTTAGATACATAGAGATTATACTCAGTATAGATAGATAATCTTCAACCTCTTCAAAGAGCTGTAGAAAATGGCCTTTAATCTAACTCAGAGTTTTGGGTAGTGAGACACAATTGCTCCTGGCAACACCGCTCTATTCCCGACAGAATGTTGAGCACCAAAGACACTCCACCTGGAGCCTTTCTTCTTGGCTGAACTGGCCTTTGGGCAAAGAAATGCCCATACCTCAACCACTGACAGAGATACAGAGCATGCATTAATGGATAAAACAGGACTGTCATATCCTGCCAAGACAGGGTAAGATAGTTTTGACAAGTTTCTTGCCTTTGAAAATGGTATGTCAGTTATGTTAGGCCTTAGCCAAAGTTGGTTGCTTCAACGCTGCAAACGTGACTTTGGGTGATTGCCCAGGTAGTCAGTTGTCTCTGTGATTTGTTGCATGTTTTGGAAGTTGTTTTACTGAACTTCCTAATTACCCAGGTAACATTATTTCCCTTCTCAGATCTTCGATGGGGTTGAAGACTATATAAATGTAGTTACTTTCGACTCATGACTTAGCCAAGCTATTTATTATATAAGACCTAAGCTAGTTAGAATAGGATATTTGTACTTATTGTATATAATTTCGTAGTAGGTTTAGAACTCTCTTACTTAAACAAAAGGGGGAGGTGTTGCGGGAGGTCCTTCCGCTCCTCCAGCCAATAGCCGCTGAGATACCAGCCCATTGGGGCGTGGTCTCTCTCTTTAAAAAAGCTGCCACTTCCCTCCTCACTCTGTTTGCTTCCTGCTCCTTTTCCTGCAACTAGACTCCTTCCTGATTGTGCAGAGAGCTGTTGTCTAGGACGGTGATCTGTAAGTTTTTTCCCCTTTAAATAAATACCACCCTATTAATCATAATTCCAAACTGGTGTGGGATTGTTTGTGACTTACGCCTTCATGTGTCTGCATTTAGTGTGTGACTTCTGCGTGACAAACTGCTGCCAAACTGCCGCTGGATTACTTTCTGGGTTCTCGTTAATCCTGAATCACTTTTCCTTTTGCTTCCTCCAGTTCCCAGAGTTTGTTGTCACCAAGGCTGCCAGTGACCTCCTGGTCACAATCGGCTCTTGAACAGCTCTCCAGCCTTCATCCCTTTGTCCCCAGTATGGCACTCGACTCCTTCCTTAAAGTCTTCTCCCCTTTGACCTCAGAGGGTTCTTTTTCTCTTGACAGAGACAAGTGGCTTAATAAATATTTCTCAAATTTGTGAACGGCTTCCTCGACCTCGCCTTAAGTGTGGGTGGTCTCTAGGGTCACATCCCTGGGCAGCTCCTCTGTTGTGCATTCTCCCTGGCCAAGACAATCCCCACCCGCTTGCTGCAATGAGTGCCTCTCCCCGAGAACCCAGGTCCAGCTCAGGTCTTCTGCTATGCTTGAGTCCCCCACTTAGACAAATACCTGCTGGCTATTTCCATTTCAGCTCTAATGTGTACTCACCACTCAGTCTAAAAATGGGATTAGCCAGGGGTGGTGGCACAGGCCTTTACTCAGGGCCCGGGCAGAAGGAATCCTGGCAAAGCTATGAAGATAACTTCCCAGATGCTAGAGATGCCCGGTTTGGGGTCCAGGAATGCACCGACCTGGGTATCAACTATCAACTATGATTCAAGCATTAGGATCCAGGTCCTGGACTACTTTGTTTGTTTGTTTGGCTGATTAGTTTTTGTTCCTTTTCTTTTCTTTTTCAAGACAGTGTTTTTCTGTATCGTCTTGGTTGTCCTGGAACTCACTCCGTAGACCAGGCTGGCCTTGAACCACAGAGATCCACCTGCCTCTGCCTCCTGAGTGCTGGAATTGAAGGTGTGTGTCACCGGGGTTTTGGGCAGGCCAGGTTTCAGCGGCACAAACTGCAATGGAGTCAGACTCAGAACCAGCGAAGAAGCCACGCACTGGCTCCCACAGAAGTATGAGGGGTTATGTCCTGGAGAGTAAATTCTACCCAGAAGGTCAATATACATTCTTCTCAGAGAAATGTAGTAAACAAAAACAGGAAGTTTGGTTAAACAGCAACAAGCAGGGTCGCACTCTGCGGTCTTGCCGGCGTGGAGCTCATCCTGTCTGTCTATCACTGTGTGGCCACACCCATGATCTCCTTAGCCTCTTCAGAGTTCACACTGCCATTGCGAGCAGCCACGCCCAGCGAGCATCGTGTCTTTTGTCTTCTTATCCCAAGCATTTAGTTATAATGTCCGGCAAGCAATAAGTAAAGGAATAAGTAAAAGTATCAAAGATAGAAAGGGGCAAGGCAGGGTGGGGTAGATTAGAAACCGTGTAAAAACTTTGTCAGGCCGAATTCCTGACAAAGAGAGAGATCTTTGCCATGCTGAACCTCCGCTGGATTAAGGACAAGCCAGTGATGGCTGTCATACTTAGTATATGAAGCCTTGAGTTCATACTCTTTTTTTTTTTTTTTTTTTTTTTTTTTTGAGACGGTGTTTCTCTGTAGCTTTGGAGCCTGTCCTGGAACTAGCTCTTGTAGACCAGGCTAGCCTCGAACTCATAGAGATCTGCCTGTCTCTGCCTCCTGAGTGCAGGGATCAAAGGTATTCGCCACCACTGCCCGGCGAGCTCAGTCTCTAGCCATGAGTTTAAAGTCAGCCTGAGCTACATACAACAAAACAAAAATCAAATGATGGACTCTGATTTATGGCTCCTCTGGCAGCATATTTAATAAACTCTTTCACTTTAAAAATTCAATAACAAGCCAGACAGAGGTGGCACATGCTTTTAATCCCAGCACTTGGGAGGCAGAGGCAGGCGGATCTCTGTGAGTTCGAGGTCAGCCTGGTCTACAGAGTAAATTCAAGGACAGCCAGTGCTACACAGTGAAACCCTGTCTTGAAAAACCAATAAATAAATAAAATATAAAACCCAAATGATATCATTTAACTTTGTTTTCTTTTTGAGATAGGATCTCACTATGCAGCCTCACTGGGTCTTGAACTCTCCAAGTAGACTAGGCTGGCCTTAAACTCACGGAAATCGACCTGCCTCTGTCTCTGAAGGACTAGGATTAAAAGTATGTGCCCCCACACCAGGCTATCATTTAATCTTCTAAAACGTCTTTGTATGCATGTATGTGTGTGAATTTAGTTTTGGAGAAGGTTTCACTTCACAGCCCAGGTTGGTCGGCTCAGCAAGTTTCCTGCCCCAGTCTCCTGAGGGCTGGCCGTACAAGCACGAGCCACTGGGAATATCCGGATCAAGAGGGCTCACAGACATAAATCGGACCACGTGCTTAGACTTTTGTTCTTGCTCTTTGAAGCAGGGGGTCATGTAGTCCAGGCTCCCTGAAACACACTGTGGAGCCAAGACAGCTCATCTTCCTTTCTCTACTGCCACAGCACTGGCGGTAGGGACCTGTGTCACCACACCTGTAGCCTAAAACTCCCAGGAACACAGTAAGGACCTCAAAGCCAGTTCTGTAATCAATACCGTCTGCTCCTCTTCTACACGGCCAAAATGCTAGTTTTCTTCTTGTCTTTCTCAAGATGCTTTCTCTGTGGTCCTGGAACGCACACTAGAGAGGAGGCTGCCCTTGAACTCAGAGATCTGCCTGCCTCCCATGTGCGTGCCAGGATCACCACCACCCCATGTTAGTTTCCAGTGGTTTATATTTTGATTTTCCTAGTCTTTTCATGCTAACTCCCATTTTTATTAGTTTTTTCTTTTTAAAATTATTTCCTCTTATTTATTGGTCTATGAATTTGGGTGTTTTGTCTGCATGCATGTCTGTGTACCACAGAATTCCTGGTGCCCTCAGAGGCCAGAAGAGGGTGTGGTCGGCTTTCCTGGGACTGGAGTTACACAGGATTGTGGGCTACAGTGCTGGGAACCGAACCCTGTGGAGAACAGTCAGGATGCCTAACAGCTGACCTGTGTCTCCGGCCTGTTCCCTGTTTCTAAAAGCTCCTTGTTACTTTCTAAGTTTATTGCTAATTGTGTGCTGGGTTCAGCTCCTACTGGAACTGCTTATGCAGTAAAGAGGAGCTCAAGATACAGCTCAGCGGCAGGACATTTGCCTGGCACACACAGGCCCCGGGCAAATTTCCCGGCAAGGTGAAAATAAAAGGGCAGGGGGGTGTGGGGCAGAGGGGCTGTACACACCAAACTCAGGGCGGAGTGGCTGTACACACCAAAGCTCAGCACTTGGTCAGGGGCAGGGGGTGTGGGGCAGAGTGGCTGTACACACCAAAGCTCAGGGCGGAGGGGCTGTACACACCAAAGCTCAGCACTCTGTCAGGGGCAGGGGGTGTGGGGCGGAGTGGCTGTACACACCAAAGCTCAGCACTCTGTCAGGGGCAGGGGGTATGGGGCGGAGGGGCTATACACACCAAAGCTCAGGGCGGAGGGGCTGTACACACCAAAGCTCAGCACTCTGTCAGGGGCAGGGGATGTGGGGCGGAGTGGCTATACACACCAAAGCTCAGCACTCTGTCAGGGGCAGGGGGTGTGGGGCGGAGGAGGGTGTACACACCAAAGCTCAACACTTGTCAGGGGCAGGGGGTGTGGGGCGGAGGGGCTATACACACCAAAGCTCAGGGCGGAGGGGCTGTACACACCAAAGCTCAGCACTCTGTCAGGGGCAGGGGGTGTGGGGCGGAGGGGCTATACACACCAAAGCTCAGGGCGGAGGGGCTGTACACACCAAAGCTCAGCACTCTGTCAGGGACAGAAAGCTCTGTGAGTGCAGGGTCAGCCTGTCTACAAAGAAACCATGCGTGACAGCGTACGCCTTTAACCCCAGCATTCAGGAGTCAGAGGCAAGCGGATCTCTGTGGGTTTGAGGCCAGACTGGACTACAGAGTGAGTTCCTGGACAGCCAGTGCTGTTACACAGAGAAAGCCTGTCTCAAAAAGCAAAAGCAAAAATAAAACAATAAAAGTGAAACCTTCCCATAAGAACAATATCATGTAACTGGCATCTGCTACCATTTCTTCCTTACCATCGTCTTTGTGTGTGTGTTCACCCCTGTGCGTGTGCATGTGTGTATATGTAGAGGTCAGAGGTCAGTCTGGGGTGTCTTCTCTCAAGTGTCAGCACACCCTACCCCACTTTTTTTTGATTTAGGGTCCTACTATGTAGTTCTGGTTGAACTTGAGACAGACAAGACTGGCCTTAAACTCAGAGGTCCACCTGCCTCTGCTGCCTAGTCCTGGGATCAAGGGTGTGTGCTACCACACCGAGATCACCCTTATTTTGTAAGACAGGGTCTCTCATTGTCCGGCAGCTAGCCAAGTGAGCCAAGCTGTCTGTTCTGGCCAGTGAGCCACAGTGATCTCCTGTCTCTGCCATCCCAGTGCCGCAAGATTAAAGTGTACACCATCTGACCTTTTTCTTTTTTTTCTTTTTTTAATTTGGGTTACGGGGATTGAACTCAGCTTACCTGGCCAGCAGCTTCCTAAGCAAGTTTCCTGACAGCCCCTTATCTCCTGACCCAGGAGGTGTCTATGAGCAGGGTAAGGCACAGATGCCCTCATGTGTTCATGGTCTGGTAGTTAACAAAGTCACACATGACAGTAGGGAGATGTGGGGCACAGGAGGTGGCTCGGTGGGTAGAGTGCTTGCGTATAGACATGGAGACCTGAATTTGAATTTGGATCCCTTGAACCCACCAAAAGCCATATGTCACGGTGGTATGAGTGCTGGGGGAAGGAGGCTCAGGAGAATCCCAGGGGCTCAAAGGTGAACCCCAGCTTCCGTAGAAGACGCCCATTGTCAGTCAGCCTCTGGCATCACACTGACACACATGCTCCCATGGGGCAGTCTGTGCTGCTGGAGGACTACAGAACACAGGCTAAGCAGTCTGGAGAACGAGGACAGCTTGTGTGATACACACCTGTAACCCCAGAATTCACTCAGAAGGCAGAGGCATGAGGGCTGACATCCGGAGGATGAGTGGGAGGGTATGGGGGGCACCAGCTGGGAGTTGGGGAGAGTTCTCAGCAGAGGGCTCAGAAGTGTGAAGGCTAACACAGAGGAAGAGGCGGCCGCAGACCCCGCAGGGTACACTGGAGCAGGAAAGCACCAACACGGCTACAGCAGTGCAAGAAAGGATAAACTGGGGGCTGAGAGCTGGCTCAGAGGTTAGGAGCACGACCTGCCCTTCCAGAGGTCCTGAGTTCAATTCCTAGCAACCTCATGGTGGCTCACAACCATCTGAAATGAGATCTGGTGCCCTCCTCTGCTGTCCACACAGACAGAACACTATATATGTAATAAGTATATCTTAAAAACAAAATAAAATAAGTTTTAAAAAGACATAACACAGCTGGGCAGTGGTGGCGCACACCTTTAATCCCAGCACTCAGAAGGCAGAGGCAGGTGGATCTCTGTGAGTTCGAGGCCAGCCTGGTCTACAAGAGCTAGTTCCAGGACAGGCACCAAAAACTTCAGAGAAACCCTGTCTCGAAAAACCAAAAAAAAAAAAAAAAAAAAAAAAAAAAAAAAAAAAGACATAACACTATATACATAATAAATAAATCTTTCAAAAAACACAAAAATAAATAAATTTTTAAAAGACATAAAATATTAGTGTCTGTGTGTGTCCAAATACATGTCTAGGACCATGCCTATGCAGGACATTCTGTCAGAAGAGAGCACTGGGCCCCTGGAGCTGGAGGTATGGGTTGATTTCACTTTGTAGCCCTGGAGTTCACTCTATAGACCAGGCTGGCCTCGAGCTCGGCGATCCCCCTGCCTCTGCCTCCTGAGTGTTGGGATTAAAGGTCTGGTCCACCACTGCCCGGCCCACTGCTAGACTCTTAATGGCAAATACTTTTGCCTCACTGGCGCCCTCGTTTCTTAAGCCCTCTAAGGGCTGCAAGGCTCTCTACTTGATCCACTAGTGTTTCAGTTCGATACTGACACCTGCTGGTCACATATGGCTCAGCAGCCTTAACCCTGGCACCTGCTTCCTGCCCCTACTGGAGGCCAGGACAGGCTGTGCCAATCTTACCTGCCTGAGCCTGAAGATACTTGTGATAACGCTGTTCTTCCGCACCACTCGACCTTCAGCGCTTCCCTCACCGACCCCCCACATTAAAAATCTTAAAAATTCGGACTCTGCATCGTCCTCAGTACCACAAGAATATTAGGCAGCAAGAAAGAAGCAGCTGAGGTGGAGGGTGTGCAATCGGCCCCTCCCACCTCAGAGTCCGTGCTTCCCACAGAATTCCATTCCTTCTGACCTTTGTCTTATTTCTAGGTTGCTCTCGGGACACGGGCCTTCTTGGTGACAGTGATGATAAACCGGAGGTTGAGAGTAGGTGGGCGGGGCTTGGGGTGGGGCTAGACCAAAGGGCCTCTTAGGAGCTTCTCCATTCTGTTAGCTCTCAGGAACAACCGAGGCGAGACTGGCACCCAGCACCCAGCAGGTGAGAGGGTGGCTGTGAGAGAAGGGCAGGTTTTGGGGTGACAGTGCGGGATACTCCTACCCATTTACCCTGACCTTCCTTTCTGTATTTGGGAATCCTTGAGTCCCCACGAGAACCACTGTAGCGGATGGGGCAAGGCATATCTGGAAGAGAGAACTGGCCTGGGATGAGGGCTGAGTGCAGGCTGAGGGAATGGAGGTGCACAGTGGGGCATGGCGGAAGTTTAGAGACGTAAAGTCTCTTTGGGCATGGAAGGACAGTGGCACAGAGGGAAGGCTTAGCTAGGCTCAAGGGTCACGGGGATGACGACGTAGAGGCTAGAAAGAGAAGGCCAGAGACAGAGACCTTGAGAGGATGGGGACCTAACTGGAGATGGCAGTTGGGGCAATGGGGGGCCAGGAAGGCAGGAAGGCTCATATGGAGCAGTCACCCCTACTGTGGAGGGCAGTACTACCGAGCCCAGGGCAAGTCAGGAACAAATCAAGGCTACAGCTTCGCGGTGGAGTGGTTCAGCTGGAGGAGAAAGCCCTCTGGCTAGTCTCCCTCTGCCTCTTCAGACTCCCATTTTCATTTGGGGGAGAGGGTGAGGTTGCTCCTCACTGCGGTCACAGCCACATCCTGCAGAGCAGGGGAGGGGGAAGTAAGAAGCAAAACAAGCAGAAGCACAGTGGAGGACCACAGCCTCGCCTTAGGCGCCAGCTCCACCACCGGGAGGGCCTCAGCTCCAACCCCACCGCTGCCGCCCAGCCTTCCTCAGTGGGCTGACACCTCATTGGTACCACTCCTTGACAGAAAGGGCTTTGGGGGATTATTTAACTTGTAGCCTAATTTTTTTACAATTGTTTTGATGTATGTAAGTGTGGCTGGGGAGGCCGGAGGTGTTGATTCCCCGAGGCTGGAGTTATGGGCAATGGTGAGTCGCCTATGAGTGTGTGGGTCAAGTCACCTCTCCGGCTCCTCCAAGCCGGTGTCTCGTTTACTAGGACAAGTAGCTTAAGTTCTCTTAGCCTTGCCGGGCGGTGGTGGCACACGCCTTTAATCCCAGCACTTGGGAGACAGAGGCAGGCCTGCTCTATAGAGCGAGTTCCAGGACAGGCTGGACTGACTATACAGAGAAACCCTGTCTCAAACAAACAAACAAACAAGAAGTTCTCTTAGCCTGGAGACTGGAAAACCGAGATGGTTCATATTAAGCACTTGCACACAGTATGCCCACTTGCACACAGTAGGCCTCTGAAAATGCCAAGTGCTCCACCACCCCAGACAGGATTTCTGTGTAACAGCTCTGGCTGTCCCAGAACTCACTCTGTAGACCAGCCTGGGCTTGAGCTCACAGGGATCTGCCCGCCTCTGCCTCCCAGGTGCTAGGACTAAAAGTGTGCGCCACCACCGCCTGGCACCAAGAGTTCTTATTAGGATTCTAGAGACCCGTATAATCCCACTTCTTTTAAGGTTCTATGGTACCCTACCGACATGGACTTTTTTTGATCTGAAGCCTGGAGACACGAGGGTAGTGCCTATGTTTCTTGATGCAGGACACACAGTTAGCATCCATAACTGGTATCTGTTCAAATTCCCTGCCAAATGGGCACTAGGCTCTCCATCGTGGCAGTAGTTTCCCGCTCTAAGAACCCAATTATCGGGCTGGAGAGATGGCTCAGAGGTTAAGAGCACTGACTGCTCTTCCAGGGGTCCTGAGTTCAATTCCCAGCAACCACATGGTGGCTCAGGGCCATCTATAATGAGATCTGGTGCCCTCTTCTGGGGTGTAGGTACGCAGGCAGAACACTGTACATAATACATAAATAAATCTTAAAAAAAAAAAAAAAAAGAACCCAATTATGCCCACGTTCCTCCAGCTAAGGCTCTCCCTGCTCCTCTGTGCTGTTTTGGAGAGGCACAAGTCTGAATTTACAGAAATAAAGGGAAAAGCAGAAGCAAGGCTTACAGGATGGAGGGGCCCCATGGGGAGAGGGAAGACAAAGCAGCCAAAACAAAGAAAATGGGGAAAAGCCATTTCTCTTTCTCTAAGGACGCCTGTGGCCTCTTCTAGGGACTGACCACATACCCACCCCGGTGCCATGGAGTCCTTCAGCTCGAAGAGTCTGGCACTACAAGCAGAGAAGAAGCTACTGAGTAAAATGGCTGGTCGGTCCGTAGCTCACCTCTTTATCGACGAGACCAGCAGCGAGGTGTTAGATGAGCTTTACCGCGTGTCCAAAGAGTACACGCACAGCCGGCCCAAGGCACAGCGGGTGCTCAAAGACCTCATCAAGGTGGCTGTCAAGGTGGCTGTGCTGCACCGCAGTGGCTGCTTTGGCCCTGGGGAGCTGGCTCTGGCTACACGCTTTCGCCAGAAGCTGCGGCAGGGCGCGATGACCGCGCTCAGCTTTGGTGAGGTGGACTTCACCTTCGAGGCTGCTGTGCTAGCGGGCCTGCTCAGAGAGTGCCGGGACATTCTGTTGGAGCTGGTGGAGCACCACCTCACCCCCAAGTCACATGACCGCATCAGGCACGTGTTTGATCACTACTCTGACCCTGACCTTCTGGCAGCCCTCTATGGGCCCGACTTCACTCAGCACCTGGGCAAGATCTGTGACGGGCTCCGGAAGCTGCTGGATGAGGGGAAGCTCTGACTGGACTCTGGCAAAACGACTGACCTGGCTTTCTAACCCTGCTCAAGCGCTTTTCAATCCCTGGCTTCATTCTCCCCCAAGGCTGTTGACGCCCAGGCTGCTCCCACCCCCAACTGCTGGCAGAGGACAGCAATGGGCCGACTGGGGTGGCTCTCCCATCCCGTGCCAGCAAAGGAAACAGCTGACCGAGGAAGATGAAGTGAAACTCGGGTCTGCTTCTCCCAGGAGAACTGCCCGAAACGGGATCCTCCTCTTCCACGAACCCAAGGAAGGGGGCACGGAAGGCCAGAAGCAGGAAGGTGGCGGTCAGAGGCCTCTAGATCTCCTAGAGCTGGAGGGAGCCCTTGGACACATACCAGAGGCTGGGTTCCAAAGTCTCTAGAAGGAGCTGGGGGAGGGGAAGCACAGGGGAAATAAAACCACTAAAACACGCACAGGGGTCACTGTTTAATCTCTCCAGCTCCACACTCAGGCTGGACATAGAGGCGAAGACCAGAAACACCACTCATCTCGCCGGTTCCCACTTGCGAACAGAATTCTTCAGCTTCAGGAACAAAGACACACTGTACTGCAGATCGGGGCTACCGATTACAAAGAGATACGAAGTGAGGAACATAGGTAGGCTGGGGTGTGCTCTGTAACTGCCTCCTGCACCCCAAGGCATCCTCTTCCACACCTTAGCCCAGCAGGAGAGGGAAGAAGGTCAAAGGGTGGACTGGGAGGCTGTCAGTACCCCGCCCCACTGCTTCCTCTCAGAGCCAAGAACTGTCAAGAGTTAGAGGAACTGCTCACTTAGGACCCTACCTTGAGCGCAGGGAAAGACTCAGCCCGTCCAGTCCACCAGTCTCTGTGGTGAGTGTGGCTACTGGCCTCAGTAGCATGCTCGCTAGGGAGGCAGGAGGCGGGAAGGGTAAGCAGCCCGCTCCCAGCTCTGGCTTTCCCTCTCTTCAATGATACAGAAATCACATTATTTCAGTTAAGAGGAGGAAGGAGTTAGATATAGCAAATAAATATTACTTCAATATAGCACCAAATAAATTAGGTAACGTCATTAAACATGGGGGTGGGGGTCCTCTGCTCCCCTGCTCTAACCCAGGGAATGGTGGAAGAGACAGTAAGGCTGTAAAGGAGCCTTTGAATCTAAAGCACAACGCTAGATTCAGCCCAAGAACTGGGAAGAGTTCTGTTCCCATTCCCAACTCTTGGCAAAAAGTGTCCCCAGCTGAGGAAATCTTGACAGAGCTGGGCAAGACGGCCGGAGAGGAATGAGGCAGGCTGGGAAGCTCTGCTTTTGAGCCTCACCTTAGACTCCTCCCCGCTCAACTGTTCATTCCCAACCTGCTTCTTGCATCAGTCCGGGGACATCAGAGTTTGAAGATCTCATCCTCCTGATCCCGCAGTGTTTGGGTTCGGGAGGTCTGGGTCAGTGGTACCGTCAGAGTTTGAAAATCTCATCCTCCTGATCCCGCAGTGTTTGGGTCCGGGAGGTCTGGGTCAGTGGTACCGTCAGAGTTTGAAGATCTCATCCTCCTGATCCCGCAGTGTTTGGGTCCGGGAGGTCCGGGTCAGTGGTACCGGACCGAGCACTGCTCGCTGCTGCGTCCTAGGGGAGCTGAGGTGGAGCCCTGTGCCCTCCTCAGGGACCCTGCAGGTGGGGAAAGAGCAAGAGTGAGGGAGAACCTGAGAATGGACCCAGCGCAAGGTGTGGGGGCTGCCTTCCTCTGCTTCATGAGGTGGACAGAGTCTCAATGTCACCGGGAAAACCGCTTGTCCTCACACTGTGCACAGTTCTTACCTCAGGGAGAACTGTGAGAACACAGAGGCCACAGAACCTACTTTCCCACTGCCTCACCCCCTTCCAGTTGCCACTGGCTCTGCTCACGGCCTCGGAACCATATGGGGAAAAGGATATCCTCCGTTTCCAGGCCATTCTGTTATTAGTTTGTGGTTCGCTAAAAGAGTGGGGTTTGTGCAGGGCCTTCGAGGGGCCAGCTGGAGACTCACCCACTTTCCCCTTTCCTCAGCTTCTGGGCAGCAGCCTTCTTTGATAGGCTGATCTGTGAATCGAGCTTCTTAAGGAAATCAGAGGCAGAAAGGTCATGGATGGGTGTGGAGGTTTCCTGGCGTGGTAGGAGGGCTTCGCCATTGGCCCGGCCTGAACCTGACTCTTGATTCTTCCTCCTCCCTGAAAGTGAACCAGCGCCATCTTTCCTGGGTCGTACCTCCTCCTCTCCATCATTTTCCTCCTCAGAATCCAAACCATTAAACAGGTCTCTGGGCTCTGTCAGGATGGGGATGTAGAGGGTTTTCTTCAGGAAGATGGAGTCGTTAGTATAAAGGCGGTTTGTACGCTTAATCTGTTCCATCTTAAAAAACAAAACAAAACAACACCCAAAATGAATGACCGACAATAAAATCCACCCATCTTTTTTTTTTTTTTTTTGAGACAGGGTTTCTCTGTAGCTTTTGGAACCTGTCCTGAAACTAGCTCTTGTAGACCAGACTGACCTCAAACTCACAGTGATCCACCTGCCTCTGCCTCCCGAGTGCTCTGGGATTAAAGGCGTGCACCACTACCGCCCGGCTAGATCCACCAATCTTGTATAGCATCTCAAACTTTTTGTCTTCTTTTTTACTATGTAGGCCAAGCTAATGTCAAACCAAGCCTGGCTCAGGATCTAGGACTCTTGCCGTTGGTATGTCATGGGGATATGTGCACTTCAGCAGAGCCCAAAGGCTGTTGCACGGTTTCATGCCTGCACCCACTGGGCCATCTTTCCAAGCCACCAACGCAAACGTCTTAAGTCGTTGTACAAGTCCTTGCTCCAGGACACACCAGCTCAAGCATGAAGGCTGATGTTAATCGTCTTTTACCGTTTTCCTATTTTCTAATCTTAGGACACCTTCACATTTTTAAAAATTATTGCAGCAGAAAACAGAAAGAAAAACAACCTACAACCCTTTCATTTACTTAAGGCCACTAAACAGGAGTGGTGGCAAAAGCCTCCTACCCCAGCTCCCTAGGGGCAGCCAAGAAGAGTCTGAAGCTAGCTTGAGTTCCCAGGGACGTTGTCTCAAACGAAACAGAATAAGCTAGTAGTATTTAAAGCTAACAATTAAATAATTAATAACAATAAATTAATTATTAATAATTAAAGCTGAGGGGCTGGAGAGATGGTTTTAATAGTTAAAAGCACTGGCTGCTCTTGCAGAGGGGGACCAATTCCCAGCACCCACACAGTGGTTCACAACCATCCGTTAAACTCTAGTTCTCTAGTTCTTGGTGATCCAAAACCCTTTTCTGACTTCTGGGGGCACCAGGTACCCCCATAGCACACAGATATACATGCAAGAAAACACTAAAAATAAACTTAAAATAAAATAATAAAGCTGAGCCAGATATGGTAGTGTATCTTTCTTTTTCCTGTTTTTTTTTTTTTTTTTTTTTTTTTTTGAGACAGGGTTTCTCTGTGTAGCCCTGGCTGTTCTAGAACTTGCTGTATAGACCAGGCTGGCCTCAAACTCAGAGATCCCCCTGCCTCTGCCTTCTGAATGCTGGGTTCAAAGGTGTGTGCCACCACCGCCTGGTGACAGTACACATCTTTAATCTCAGCACTTGGAAAGCAGAGGCAGGGGGATTTCTGAGTGTGAAGCCAATCAAGTTATAATGAGGCCTGGTTAACAATAAAATAAATAAACCTGGGCCGGGCAATGGTGGCGCACGCCTTTAATCCCAGCACTCGGGAGGTAGAGGCAGGTGGATCTCTGTGAGTTCGAGACCAGCCTGGTCTACAGAGCTAGTTCCAGGACAGGCTCCAAAGCCACAGAGAAACCCTGTCTCGAAAAACCAAAAATAGGGCTGGAGAGATGGCTCAGAGGTTAAGAGCATTGCCTGCTCTTCCAAAGGTCCTGAGTTCAATTCCTGACAACCACATGGTGGCTCACAACCATCTGTAATGAGGTCTGGTGCCCTCTTCTGGCCTGCGGACATACACACAGACAGAATATCGTATACGTAATAAATAAATAAATATTAAAAAAAAAGAAAAACCATAAATAAATAAATAAATAAATAAATAAATAAATAAACAAACCTGGATGGGGCTGTATTTGTGGCTCTGCGGTGCAGTGTTTGCCTGGCGTGTGCAGAGCCCTAGGCTGGACCCCTAGCAGACCTCCAACAATTATAAAATTATAAATAAACAAAACTCTCGCACACGTTCTCACAGTCCTGCCCACCAACACCATACCACTCTCTTTCATCCGGGTTAACTGTTCGTTTAATTGCTCTTCCTCTTTCCTGTCCACATATCTTCCCCTTGCCATCTAGAAAAGTGAATCTGATTAACCCTCTAGCTGGCTCAGCAGCTTCTGTGGCTCCTCTTGGGCTAAACAACAAAATCCAAGTGGGGACTCAAGGCCTTTCTCTAGCTAGCCCCCACAGGACGGGTCTAGCCTTGTCTCTCGTCTGCATTCTTCCACTGAGCTACACCTTCAAATCACCAGTTCCCTTGGTCTTGCTATGTGTGTCCCTGGCCTGGAACTCTGAGCCAGCTGTCAGGCTGTGTCACCAAGCCTGGCTTTCAGGCAGCTTTTCTTCTTCCTTCCGGACAGGGTTTCTCAGTGTAGCTTGGCTGTCCCAAAACTCACTCTATAGACCAGGCTGGCCTCGAACCCACAGAGATCCGCCTGCCTCTGCCTCCCAAGTGCTGGGATTAAAGGCGTGCGCCACCATGCCAGGCAACTTCTAGACAGCTGTTAAACTTCCATGTAATTGAGACTAGGCCAGAATTTAGAGACGGAAGGTGGAAAGGAAACTATTTCTGCTCTTAAAGAGCTTGTGCACTGCTGGAAGTCAAAGACATAAATACCTGGGTCAGACAGACCTGTAGAAGGGGACACGGAGGGCAAGGTTTCTAAGTCTTCAAGGCCCATAGTGAGGAAAACCTACGCCACAGCGTCCATCGCTCACACCCATCTCAGCCCTCACGACACAGGAACACTGAGAGTTCCAGGCCAGCTTAGGCTACACAGTGACATACCGACTAGAAAATCCACCCTCCCCGCCAAACAAAATTCCACATCAACTGATATCCACTCCCAGTTCCAAACAAAAATGAATAGTTCCTGGTTTCCCACTCCTCGTGACTATTCCTTACATAACCATTGCTTCTTCTCCGTCTCTCACAGAATTTAAACATGAACACATCAGTACACATTTATGTTTTATCTCCAGGAAGGGTTACTATAATGCTTTAAGTACAGCAGGCATGGGAATTTGTCTAAATTCAACATTTGTTTGTATGTTACCAGTAAAACAGGATACAGAGGGGACGGCTACAACTTTAACTTTTATGCCCATCAAACTCCTCCTAGGTGTGACCAGAAATACTCGATGTATGTAGAGGGTACTTGTTTTGTGCCTCATTGGAAAGAAAGCACAGGCCTGGAGGGAAGAACTAGAACAGGCACTTCGGGAATTCTACTAACTCTTCACGACTTGCTGTAAAGGTTTAGCCACTCCCAGTGTTTCTGCGTGACTAATGGTAGTGACTTAAGTCAGACACTGAAACCTTCCTCTGACACTCAAGTTATCTGACCTTCATCAAACTGGTTACCAGGGCTGCAGAGATGGCTCAGCGGTTGAGAGCACTGCTGCTCTTCCAAGGACCCGGCTTCAATTCCCAGAACCCACATGGCAGCTCACAGCTGTCTAACTCCGGTTCCAGGGGACCTGAAACCCTCCTACAACAGACATATCTGCAGGCTAACTGGTTATCAGTCTTAAGTCTCAAGTTGATAGGTCCACCCCCAACCCCACCACCCCCTAGGCCAACCTAATCCACAGGAGCTGCTCCTCCCACTGGGAGAGTGGGGCAGATGTGTCCCAACTAGATAGTCCTGCACTGAGATGTGAAAACAAGAAGGGCAAAGCAGACACAATATAATTAATATAACGTCAGGGAAGCCTGCTTAGCGGGCCACAACTCTCTCCTAAATGGTCATCACAGCCCCAATCCTTGGAAGACTCACCGTCACCCCATATTTGAGAGCTAGTCCAGCCAAGGTGTCTCCAGGCTCCAGGTGATGCTCCAGGCGTCTTTCCCTCACTGGGGAGCAGGACGATTGTACCAGGCTTCCATAAGAACGAGTACGGCTCCCTTGCAGCAGCCCTGACCCCCCGAGTGGGGGCTGTCTAGAGGGAGAAGCCATCTCCTCAGGATGCCAAGACCTACGGTCACAACTGAGGAAAGCCTGGCTCAGTGGCCAACAATGAGAGCCGAACCCAAGGAATAGATATTCAGGGAATTCCTTTTCCGTTCTCTCGTCTCTCTTCAGTCTCCTCGCTCTCGAGAGACTACATCGGTCCTCCTCCTCTTTCTGCTGCTTACCGAGCGAGCTTGGGGTCACAGCCCGTACTCGAAGAAGGCTGCCAGACTGGTTACATCTCTCCTTCCTCAAGCCCCTTACTCATAAACATCTTGCCTGAGTTGTCAGCCGCTGCCCCCCTCGACTTTCGATGCCCCCTCCAACTCCTCGCAAGCCTGATCTCTGACCTCTGAACCCTAGACTCTCTCACCAACAAGCTTCCCTCAGTGTGCCCCCACCTTTCGCAGCCAGGCCGCCAGGAGCGCCCCCATCCTCTCGGCTCCAAATCAGTCCCACCCCAGGTGGGTTGTGGCTGCGGGCGCTGAGCCTGAGGACTGCGAGAGTTCGCGGTACACAGTCCACTGAGACTCCCGAAGCCTCACTCCACATCGGGGTGTCCCACCCCGAAACGCCGGCTCCGCATTCAGGCTCCTGATCTCCAAACACCTAGATCCTTCGAGATGCGCGGGCCTGTATTCAGGTGAACGGTAAGCTCTTCGAAAAATAGGAAAAAATAATAACTAAAAGACTTCATTTCCCAAGGGGCAAAGCGTCCTCAGGGCGTCAGAGGAAATGCAGGCCCCCTCAGGGCGCTGGAGGCGGGTCTTCCGGCTCGCGCGGTGCATGCATGGAAATGCATCCTCGGCAGTACAGGCTCAACCTGAAAAAGACAGGAAGCAGAGAAAGCGATAACCTACTCTTCCTACGGTGGCCTGAAGGAGAAGCGAAGTCGGCATAGGAGAATTTATTATTTCTGGGACTCACAGTTGCGATGTCTTTCAAGAGGGAAGGGGACGACTGGAGTCAGCTCAATGTGCTAAAAGTAAGAAGCCCTAGTGTGAATCAGACCACGGTCAATGGTGGCGCACGCCTTTAATCCCAGCACTTGGGAGACAAAAGCAGAGTTTGAGGTTCGAGGCCAGCCTGGTCTACACAACTAGTTCTACGACAGCCAAGAAGGCTACACAGAGAAACCCTGTCGCGAAAAACCAAAGGGGGGGGGGAGAGGAAGAGAGGGAGAGAGACTGAGAGACTGCTCAGCTTCAGCTGCACTGTTAGGGGACCAGAACTGAGTGATGCCTCCTTCTTACCCTATGATCTGCATGGCCCCGTTCCATTTGACTCTTTATCTCTTTCATCCGTCCCACTTCCTCATTTCTCCTGTCCTTCTCTCTGCAGAAAAGACGGGTTGGAGACTTGCTGGCCAGTTACATCCCAGAGGATGAGGCGCTGATGCTGCGGGATGGACGGTGAGCGTGAAGGGTAGATCGAGCCTGGGGATTTGCGATCAGAGGCTCAATAGACTTTTGTTACTGAGTAGTTAAGGAGTATGGTAGGATTCTTTGGTGGGAAGTGGCGATTGGAAGAGGCGGAGAGCGGGAGACCTGGGCGTTGGTGGAGTGCTTTGACAGGCGGAGCCCCTGCTCCAGCAGGAATAGCCCCACCGCCTGCTCTGGAACTCACACGGGTTTATCATTCACTTCACTTCTCCTTTCCGTAGCTTTGCGTGTGCCATTTGCCCCCATCGCCCAGTACTGGACACCCTGGCTATGCTGACTGCCCACCGTGCAGGCAAGAAACATCTGTCCAGTAAGTATAGGGGAAGGAGGGGAGGGAAGAATGATGGAGAATAAACTCAGGACGTTTAGTTTAGCAAACCCCCTGCTGTTGTGCTTTGCATCCCCTTTGCTTTTCAGGCCTGAAGCTCTTCTATGGCAAAAAGCAGGCAGGCAAGGAAACAGAGCAAAATCCAAGGCAGCAGAAAGACCTGAAGACAGAAACCAAAGCTGAGGTGCGAGAGCGGGTCAGGTGTCCGGCTGCACTGCGTGCTCCAGGCCTGAAGGAACCTTTGCTCTCTCAGCTCTGATCTGTCTCTTTCCTCCATAAATAGGCGCCTTTGCTAACCCAGACCCGGTTGATCACTCAGAGTGCTCTGCACAGAGCTCCCCACTATAACAGCTGCTGCCGGAGGAAACACAGGTCTGTGGACTTGGAAACCCGAGTGGGAAAGGGTAGAAGGAAGTAGATGACTCTAAAGTTATTGCTCTCCAAAGTGTATTCTGAGCAATACTAATATTTATTGTATTGTGGAGATGTTTAAAGAAAAATGAGGGGGCTGGAGAGATGGCTCAGTGGTTAAGAGCATTGCCTGCTCTTCCAAAGGTCCTGAGTTCAATTCCCAGCAACCACATGGTGGCTCACAACCATCTGTAATGGGGTCTGCTGCCCTCTTCTGGCCTGCAAGCATACACACAGACAAAATATTGTATACATAATAAATAAATATTTTAAAAAAAAGAAAGAAAAATGATAGTTTATGACTTTTAAGATAAATTTTAGAAAGTGGAGACTAGTAACATTGAACTGGGCAGTGGTGGCGCACGCCTTTAATCCCAGCACTCCAGAGGCGGAGGCAGGCAGATCTCTGTGAGTTCAAGGCCAGTCTGGTCTACAGAGTGAGTTCCATGTCAGCCCTGGGTGCATAGTAAGGCCCTGTCCCCCCCCGCCCGTCTCAGTTCAGGAGCTCAGCTCAGGAAGCACTGCTTTGAGGGCTTGGGAGGCACAGCAACTGCTGCTTTCCTTCAATGCATTGCAAGACTTGGGTTCTTCTCTACACAGACCGGAAGCCTCTGCTCCCTCTGTCTCCAGTTCTCCTTTGCCAGCCCCAGAGGTTGGACTCCAGAGTGCAAAGATCAGTAAGGAACCCGAGCCTAAGGCAGGATCGCATGCCAAAGAGTCATCTGCTCCCATGAGCCCCACAAAACGACGAATCCTGAACCATTACCTTACCCTCCGAAGGTTAGTCTGCCAATCACATTCTTTGGGTTTCCTTCATTTTTCCCTGACCCACCCTTTTCAAACCAATCCAGCTGCTTTTTTTTAATCACCAGTAACTTTTTATTTAAATGACATTTATTTATTTATTTATGTTGGGGTACACTGTGTAAGTATAGGGCGACTTATGGGAGTTGGTCCTTTCTTTCTACCCTGTGGGTCCCGAGGTTGGGACTCAGCACCATGAACCTTATTCATAAAATTCTTCTCTGCTGGGCGGTAGTGACACACACCTTTAATCCCAGCACTTAGGCAGAGAATGATGTAGGATTCTCCTCTGTATGCTGTGAATATGTTTTATTACCTAATTGGTTAATGAATAAAGCTGTTTCCATCAATGGCTTAGCAGAGCAAAGCCAGGCCGGAAATTCAAACAGGGGGGGGGGGGCAGAGTCAGGGAGACACCGTGTAACTGCTGAAGGAGAAAGATGCCTACTGCCTACCAGTAGGCCACAGCCTTGTGATACATAGCTTGATAGAAATGGGTTAATTTAAGATGTAAGAGCTAGCTAGAGATACACCTGAGCCATTGGCCAAACAGTGCTGTAATTAATAGAGTTTCTGTGTGATTATTCGGGTCTGGGTGGCCAAGAAACGAATGAGCAGTCTCCGCCTACAGAGGCAGGCGAATCTCTGAGTTCGAGGCCAGCCTGGTCTACAGAAGCGAGTGAGTGCCAGGACAGACTCCAGAGCTACACTGAGAAACCCTGTCTCGATAAACAAACAAACCAAGAGACCTCTCTCCTGACCCATTGTCTTTTCTCTGATTTTCCAGCTCGGGATGGGTCCCAGATGGACAAGGCCGATGGATAAAAGATGAGAATGTCGAATTTGACTCGGATGAGGAAGAGCCCCCTGATCTCCCCGTGGACTAACAGCCCCTCCCCCATTTCTTCCACAGATAAACTGTAGTTGTTCTGGGAGCCTAATGGTCCTTGTTCGACCTTAGGATTTCAAATCTGTTCATTCTTAGCCTGGCCACTCTTTCCTGCAGTGTCCATGGCTCGCCATACTCTGACCCCTCCCCCCTCTCTACCAAAGCCATGCCAAGCGTCAGCTGCATTCAGCCTGGTGCCCTATTAATAAGTCTGTCAGGAGGAGATCCCTGCCCTTTGTGTAGTCTGACCCCTCCCCACCTTCACCCTCAGTCCCTTTCCTTCAGCTCACATGTGGATGGCCAGTGGGCACAGGGGCTCTGGCCACCTCTGTCTGCAGAGAGCACTGTGGCCAAGTGCCCTGTGAAGAGACTGAAGCCTTTGGCAGATTTATGGGGAACACAAGGGACAGAGCTCCCCCTCCTCCTAGTAACCTGAACCTCCCTGCCTGCTGATCCCCAGAGTATAAATAATCCCTTGATGAACTGGCAGTAACCCTTGAGGGTTAGCGCCAAGATTCCCACCCCAACCCAAGGAAGGAGACAGGCGGTGTGAACAAAAGGGATTTTATTTACAGGAAAGGGAAGAGAGATGAGGACTTATGTGTCCAGGGCTCTCATCTCTTGTTAGCAAAAGGAAGGGTGACGCTATCTCTTCTTTTGCTGGCGACCTATAAGGGGAGAATGGTGAACACAGCTTCATCTCTTGTTTTGGCAAGGGTGTGTTTCTCTTTCCCTTTCCATAGACTATAAACTGCTGCCCCATGCCACCTGAGGGGCCTGTCCCATGTTAACAACAAATCAAGAACACACACTGGAAAATAAGAGGACGTGTTTCTGGGTGGTACTGTCATGTCGAGCTCCCACCCACTTCTCTACAGATGTATGCTGGGGAAGACAGACTTTGTATCTGTTTCCCGCTCATTCCTCTCCGCGTGTGTGCCAGCTACCCAAGCCTCCGTCACTAAGTCTCTTTTCAGGACTGTCTAACCATCTCGGCACTTGCCCTCGTCTCTACATGGGCTCCACAGCTACTTACGTAGCTCGTTGTTCCGGGTCATGGCCTGGGCCGCCCGAGCTCGTGGTCCCTGTTGTGTGAAGTGGTACCCGAAGCGCACAATAGAGGGACACTGCTCTAACACAGTGGCCATTTCCATCTCCACTGCATCACCAGGCCATTGGCGCTGAGGAGAGAGAGGCAGAAGCTATCAGAAACCTATGGTTGTTGAGCCCAGCCCACGGGCCTCCGGAAAGTTAAGAGGCTTGTTTCTCTAGAGTCGGTGAAGGGAGTGCTGGTCCCCTTGCTGCCTAGGGAGGAACTCAGTGGGTGTTAGCTGGATGAGTGACCCTGGGAAGGAATGCTGACCTGGTTGTCTACACGGAGCTCGGTAAGAGTGGCGTTCTCCCGAACTGCCTTCAGCACAGCCATGAGCCCTGTGCTGCTGATGAAGTTGGATTCAATGTTCAGGCTCTGGAGACTACGGTTCTCACGCAGCATGTCAGCTACCGCCTGGTGGTAGGGACTTGTGTCAGGGTTGGGGACAGGTTCCTAGGTGACTGAGGAGAGGCAGAAGGGGAGCAGGAGGGACACAGCCCTTTGCAGTTCCCTAAGGAGCCAGGGTTGGGGAGTTGGTGGAAGCGTGAAGGTTAAGATCACTGGCGGGATCGAGGCTACTAGAGAAGGTTGTTTTTTGGGGGAAAATGCCTTGGAACTTCAGAGTTGTGAGCCAGAGAGGGACCTCTGAGGGCTGCCATATAACTCATGATGGGAACAGCACCCCCTATTGTGGCCAGAAAGACAGCCCTTGCCAGGAGTACAGGGTAGGGGAAGAGGACTGGGGACAGCAGCCAGCCTTACATTGGCGATGGGGTCACCACTCTTTGTGGCCACCAGACTGAAGCTCCGGACATAGGTGTTAGTCTTCATTGCTTCACATAACTCACTGAGCACGGGTATCGGGATGTCCTAAGGGACACAGGATGGGGAATAAAGATCCTCATGCCTCCACAGCTATTCCTGCTACAATTTGGGGATGGGAGTCAAATACCTGTATGTTATTGAGGTTCACTTCCTCCAGCTCTTTGTCATTACTCCGAACTCTCTTTAGCATTTCCTCAATGTTTGTGGGATTTGGGGGTTCATCTGGTACTGGCTTATACTTGTCAGGCTGTACCACACCTGGTGGGGATAAGAGCCGAGAGGGAACCCCGACATATCCCTTACTCCATCTCTCCACTGGCCCTCTAAACCTTTGTGCAGCATGTCTCACACTGGAGCCTCCTCAGCCCCCGGAGCTCAAGGGTCGGGGTGGCATGCTCCCCCAGCACACTCACTGCTAATGCCTTCGGTGTTACAGATCTCCCCACTGCAGATGGCATCGTAGTATTGCTTGTTGCTCATCAGTGTGTACATGCCCAGGATGGCTGGTGAGGGTAAGCAGAGGGACATGGCAGTTAAGGTACCTGCCACAGGCCTGCCTCCTGCCTCTCTCCTGAAGCAATTCTACAGCCTGACCGTCCACTCTTGTGGAATTTCTCACCCTCCCTCAGCTCCAGGAGTCTCTTCCATGCACCTACATTGGGCTGATTTCTAGAACCTGAGAGGGCTCAGGGAGCCCCTTGAGGAGCCGCTAGAGGGTGAGCCCCGTCTGCAGACAAGATCCTCTGCTGCTTTCAGCCAGAGTTCCACCCTTATCTGCCTTCACAATCCCTGGAAAGATGCTCTTGGGATGTTAACTTATTAAATTAAAAAAAGAAAAAAAAAAGAATGAACCAGTATACAAGCAAACAAATAAAAGTTAAAAAACACTGCCTTAGGCTTTCTCTGATGTCCATGTTCTGGCTTGGGCCTTTCCCTCTAGTTCTATATCAAGGTAAAGATGGCACAAGCCCCATCCTCCCACCTTCCTCAACTTCCCGGCTGCCCACCTGCAATGTCACACATTTCAGCATCTGTAGCATGGGACAGTGCCTCCTCCAGCTCGGGCTCCAGCGTAATCTGCTCCTCTGCTGGGATTTCTCTCTTGGGCTGAATATAAGGTTTCCCTGATAGAGGGATGAAGGACAGTTCAGGAAGAGGTAATTTCTTCCAAGATGGCAGCATCCACCTTCCTTTCTTTCTCCATGTGGGGTCAAACTGAAGCCTGAATTCTCCACAAGCACAGGACCCTTGAGTCCTGTCCTCTCCACTCTTGGAAAAACTGAAGAGTACACACATGCTGGTGAGGCAGTGTGTGTCTGCAATCCCAGCATTTGGTAAGCTGAGCTAGCAGACTGCTAGCTCAGGGCCAACCTGGGCTACACAGTGACATCCTACCTCAAAAAAATATTGAAAACAACAACAACAAAAATCGAAGAGAACAAACTAGCATGCAGGTGTCTAGCACTGGAGTTCCTGATAGATGGTTGCTGGAAAGGGGAGGGGAGCTACCGGAAAGGTGCCAGGGACAGCCATTTGCTTCCTGTAGGGCATAGATGTTAGGGTGCCCATACCTTTCTTCTCGCCAGTGAAGGGCACCAAGTCATCACGCTCCTTGACTTCTAGTGCCTGTTGCTCCAGGTACTGCAATAGGGCATCTCGGTCTAGTGGCCCTGTTGGACTCTTCTTTGTCTGGTCACGTTGTCTCAGTCCAGCTGGCAGGAGCATGTTCTTAGGGATGAGTTTTGGGGAACAAATCAGACACTCTCCAGACATCTTTTCCCTGGCTCTTTTAGGATTCCAGGTCCTATTGGTAGCCCTGGTCTCAGACACCCAGCATCCATTATCCTTCCCGCATGTGCGGGATGCTCTGACCCCTGTGCTGGTTCCCTAGCTCAGGCCCTGGTCTCAGCCACCCAGCATCCACTCCTTCCCGCATGTGTAGGGATGCTCCAGTCCCTGTGCTGGTGCCCCTACCTCAGGGTCCATTTCTTGTAGCTCACAGTCCAGCTGTTCCAGCTCCTCGGGGCTCAAGGTCCTTAGGATCTCATCTTCATCTATGTCTCTGTATTTCTCCAGTTCCTTCTGATATGATGACATGGTGGCCCCTCCCCCTCCCCACCGTATGACACTCACAGCCTGGAGGGATATGGGAAAAGGTGTTGAACATGGACACTGAGGACACAGAAGTCCAGCCATGGTTAGAGCACTGAGCTAGACACCTTGGAGACCAGGGTCTACGGGGGACGGAAAGATTAGACCGTTCTTTGTTACAATTTCCTTCCTGGTTCCTGCACTTTGCAGCCATTCTGGCTGGGGAGTCTAAGCTCCAGGCTGGGTCTGTGCACCCACTGTGATGGAGAAAAACTGGCAGGGCCCTCCCCTACTTTACCCGACAGTGTCTCTTGCCCTGACACAGCTGCTGGAGGCCCTGCCAGCACAGCTGGCTGCATGCCCAGTTCCTACTGAAAGGTGGGAGGGGGTGACAGAGAGCTCCAGGGAAATTCCTCCTCTCTTCCCCAACACCCAGGCCTTTTCCAAAACTGGTAAGTGAGGAAGAATGGCTGGGTTGGATTGGCGGCCTCTTATGCCATCCTCATTTCCTCCTTTATTGTAAAGGACCAAGATCTTACTTTTTGTATTTGCTAAAATTCTAAATTGTGAGGGGAAAGTAAGGCTTAGAAGCTGGGGCACTTCCAGATTGGGAGAAGGGCAATATGGCCTCAGAAGGCATTCAGTTCCCATAATCTGTCACCAGAAAGGTGACACCAGAGCTCTGGACAAAAAAAAAACAAAAACAAAAACAAACAAAAAAAAAAGCCTCTTCTAAATGGGGTAGCGGGACGAGTAAGCTTGCAGTCTTTTACTGTGTGAAAAATGCTCCCGAACTCTACATACATATCATGCTTAACATGGAAGATGATCCTGAAAGGGAGACATTAGCAACATAAGCCGGACAGAGTCAGGACAGGGAAGTCGCAGAAACATACAGAGTGACAGAGGCAAGGACACACCAGCTCACTTCCCCTGGGGCCGCTCTTCCTTCCTATCACCCCCCAGGCCCTCACCCAGAAGACCCCTCTTTTCCCACCCACCAGTCCTAGTTGCCACCTCTCACCTCCCCTTGTCAGTTGGTCCGTCTGTTCTACTAGGGCACCGTCCGGTCAGCAGGAGGAGTCTGGTGCCGGGGGAGAGAGTGGGGGAACAGTGAGCTCAGCATTTTATTATTTTAGCTCTGGCCAGGTGGGGAGTGGTGGGAGATCACATATACACAGACCCCATACCTTGCCCAGCCCTGAGAGCCTCTAGTGGCCAGTACCTGCCATGACACCTTCTCTTTCCCCATGAGCAGAGTCCTCCAGGGGAGAATCAGATGACCCCCACTGCGCGATGCCTGTTCCTGCTCCGTTCAAAGCACCGAACATGGGGTGGTATGTCAGTGCAACCAGACAGTACCTCACACCCGTATTCCCGCCACAGGGGAGGCCGAGCTGCTACAACATGGAGAACAGCATGAACTATAGCAAAACGTTTGTTTTTTATTTTTTGAGACAGGGTTTCTCTGTGTCGCCCTGGCTGTCCTGGAACTCGTTCTGTAGACCAGGCTAGCCTCGAACTCACAGAGAGCCACTTGCCACTGCCTTCCAATTGCTGGAATTAAAGGCATTCACTACTACTGCCTGACTACAAAACATCTTTTTAAAGGGGTGTGGGAGCTAGAGATGGCTCAAGTGGTTCTTCACTGTGCAATTGTGAGGACTGGAGTTGACATCCCTCCACCCACGTGACAAACTGGTCATTTCACACATGCTGTACCCCAGCTTCTGTGGGTGGCAGAGACAGAGGATCACTGGAGGCTGCTGGCTTCTGATAGCCTAGAAAGCATGGCCCCAGGCTCAGGAGTAGAAAGAATTACAGAAGACACTGGTGGCCTCTGCATGTGCAAGCCACCCACAAACACACACTCTCTCAACGTAAGGATTTTGATTTGGTATCTAACTTTAGTAGAAAGAACAAATACTTTTAGAATTAAATATGGACAACCCATGTAATGATATGCAGTGCGAGATGGGACCGTGGATCACATGGCAGGGGACAAACATGCCATCAAACAGAGCTTAAACGGGAAGGAAGTTTACTGGGAAAAGGGAGAGAGAGAGGAAGAGGCACAGCAGAGAGCGGGAGTGGGCAGAGCCTGTCTCTCTCTCTCTTTTTTTTTTTTTTTTTTTTTTTTTTGGTTTTTCGAGACAGGGTTTCTCTGTGGTTTTGGAGCTTGTCCTGGAACTAGCTCTTGTAGACCAGGCTGGTCTCGAACTCACAGAGATCCGCCTGCCTCTGCCTCCCAAGTGCTGGGATTAAAGGCATGCGCCACCACCGCCCGGCCAGAGCCTGTCTCTTAAAGGAACCTCTTCACCTAAGCAGAGTCAGTACTGTGCCTCTGTCAGGTCCCCAAGGGACAGGATCGAGTTTACATTTGCCTGGATAACAACCCGGGGAAGTATAATAAAAATACGTGACAGGATCGAACAAAACCATCTTTATGAAGCCAATTACTTTATATAATAAATATGTACTAATAAAAGACAGAGCAGGGACCGCGATTTCGCCTCTAGGCCTAGCACTTGGAAGGCTGAGGCTGAAGGACTGCCTGAGCCCAGGAGTCTGAAACTAGCCAGGACAATTTAGTAAGAGCTTCTGTTTTAAAAATAAAGAAACAAGCCAGGCGGTGGTGGCGCACACCTTTAATCCCAGCACTCGGGAGGCAGAGGCAGGCGGATCTCTGTGAGTTCGAGGCCAGCCTGGTCTAGAAGAGCTAGTTCCAGGACAGGAACCAAAAAGCTACGGAGAAACCCTGTCTCGAAAAATCCAAAAAAAAGAAACAAGGCCGGGCGGTGGTGGCATAGGCCTTTAATCCCAACACTCAGGAGGCAGAGGCAGGTGGATCTCTGTGAGTTCGAGACCAGTCTGGCCTACAGAGTGAATTCCAGGACAGCCAGGGCTACACAGAGAAGCCCCGTGTGGAAATTTGAAAAAAAATAACAAGGTGGTTTGAAAGTTCATAACAAGTGCTATAAAACAATAAAAAAGATATAGGGACGGGTGTGACAACCAAGAGGGGTTCCAGCACTCGGGGGGCAAAGGCAGGGAGATCTTACCTGAGGCCAGCCTAGGCTAAGTAGACATCCCTGTCTTAAAAAAGAGAGAAAAAGAAGAGGAAGGGAAAGAGAGAGAAGACATACAAGGCTGGGGGTCTCAGTGGCAGACCATTTGTCCAGCATGAATAAGGCCACGTGTTCAACGCTGTCACAAACAAAACTAAACAACCCAAATATACTAAAACACTAACACATTCATATCTTGCCTCCAACCCTACACACCACACAAAAGGGATTTTACCATTTTATTAGAATTGAAAAAAACAACAAAACAAAACCAGAATGAACTAGGGAAGGAAATGATTTAAAACAAAACAAAACCCAGAGCAAAGATGAGCGAGGACAAAGGGAACGGCGGACCTATCAGCCCAGGTCGGCAGAAGAAAGACGTTCCTAAAGACGTTCCTAAGGAGCGAGCGTCTACTTGATGACAATTTTTTGCCGCAAGGCCCGGGGCCCAGAGCCAGGGAGTGGCTCAGGGGGCGGGGGACCGGGCCCGAGGGCCGAGGCAGTGGGAGGCAGTCCATGGGCAGTGATGTACTTCTTGTAGGCCTCACGAATGATCTTGAAGGCTCGAGCAGTGGCATAGGGTATGTCTGTTACAGGGTCGCGGTACAAAGCTGGACGGTGGGTCACTGGGCAGACCTCCCGCACAGGGACCTTTGGGGGGCGCCCTTGGGGGAACCACTCTTCAAATGTTGCATCATCACTAAATGTGATGAAGGTGCGTGAGCAGTGAGCAGGAGCGCCGGCAGCTCCAGTCGCAGTGTGTGGGGTCAATGCAGAAGCTGCAGGAGCAGGATCAAGTCTGAGGGCAAAAGACAGAAAATACAAAATGCTGAGGAGAAGACAAAAGGCAGAGAGAGGAAGAAGTCAGGCTGGGTGTGGTGGTTCATGCCTGTAATATGAATATTCAAGAGGCGGAGGGAAAATGATTCCCTGGGTTTCAAGCCACTGCAGAGACAACAAACAAAAACAACAAAAAGCTGGACATGGGGCTGGAAAGATAATTCAGAAATTAAGAGCACTGGATACTGGGCCGGAGAGATGGCTCAGTGGTTAAGAGCACTGACTGCTCTTCCAGAGGTCCTGAGTTCAATTCCCAGCAACCACATCTGATGCCCACTTCCGGCATGCAGGCAGAACACTGTATACATAATTTTTTTTTAAAACAAAAAAGAGCACTGGCTACTCTCCTGAAGACATGGGAGCCCAAAGTGTGACTCACACCATTTTCCACTCCAGTTACAAGGTATCTGTTCCCTTCTTCATACTCGCAAGCAAAACACTGATACACATTTAACATGAAATAAATAAAATAAAAATGCTGGGCGGGGAGCATGCCTTTAACCCCACAGGCAGATCTCTGTTTGAGGCCAGCTCTGGTCTATAGAGCGAGTTCAAGGACAGTCAGGGCTGCACACAGAAACCCTGTTTCAGGAAACAAACAAACAAATAAAAACTGGGCATGGTGATTCACATTTGTGATCCCAGTACTAAGTACTAAGGAGAAAGACGCAGATAGATCATGAGTTTGGGACTAGCCTGGGCTACATAGTGAGTTCAGGCCAGCCAGAGCTACAGGGAAGGGGTGAGATCTGAGATGTGCGGTGAGGAGCGTGATGGGGGATGAGCCAGGGACACGGGAGTCACTCACCCTTCCACGTCCACATTCTCCTCCTTGGGACCGGGTTCCCCAACGAGCGGCACTGTCAGTGAATGGTAGGTGATGATTGGCCCAGGGCACTTCCGCTTCTTGTGAACCTGCTTCTTTTTGTCAGCCTCAAGCCTTTCATAGGTCTCTTCAGGAGCAAAGGAGAAATGAGGAAATGATCAGTTTTCCCTTTCCCACACTCTAGCTCTGACTCATGGTCTATTTAAATTACATTTATGTATTTACGAGTGTTTATGTATGTGTGTGCACACACACGCAGAAGTCAGAGGGAACTTTATGGAGTCAGTTCCCTGCGTATATCACGTGGATTCCAAGGATCAAACTCAGGTCAAGGGGGTTGTTGGCAAGTGCCTAAAGGCTGAGCCATCATGGATCTCATGGGCCCTGTCCTATGATCTGATCAATCTAATCCCTGCCACTCTGGCACAAGTCCTTCCTTTCTCAAATACACAGGGTCCTTACTCACTCAGTACAGGAAGAATCTCAGGTAGGCAGAGGCCTTGCGATAGGAACCCCTTCATTTCTCAGCATATTCCTCCCAACCCCACAGCCCGGCCACCTGCTCCTTACCCCGACATGACGACCAGACAGAGTGTGTCCAGTTCTCAGCTAAGATACAATTCCTGAGGACAGTTCCCCTTGTTTGTCTGTGAGGGAGACATGCTCTCCTCAAGTGGCTCTGGCTGGCCTTGAACTCACAGAGATTGCCTGTCTTTGCCTCCCAAACGCTGGATTAAAGGCGTGCACCGCCACCACCTGGCAAGCTGGGACTATTAAATGTGAACTTTCTAATTATTCTGCCTCAAATCTCCATTCCTCTGGTCCTGCAGGTGTCAGCCTTTCTCCTCAGTGTCTCTACCTCCTGTCCTCAAACCACAACTGACCTAGCGATCGTAAGTTCAGCTCCTCTGTGATCTTGGCCTCCCTGAGCAGCTCTTCCTGGGTGAGTGGTCGATCACAGTGGGGACCCTTCCGCCTCCGCGACTGTCCCTGCCTCTCTTGAACCCGAAGGAAAGTCTGCCGCGTGTGCTCGGCTGTAGACTGACGCATAGACTTCCGACCTGCAGGAAGTGAGATGGGAAGAAATCTTTGAATTCATTTCTGTAGTCTCTTTTTCTCTTTTTCTTTTCTTTTTTTTTTTTTTCCTCATTAGACAGGCTTCCAACAATGTAGCCCTGACTGTCCTGGAACTCACTGTGTAGGCCAATCTGACCTTGAATTCAGAGATGTCCTGCTTCTGCCTCTGGAGCACTGGGATTAAAGACAGTGCCATGAGCCCAGCTAAAAATTAAACAAAACAAACAAAACCAAAAAACAAACAAACTCAACAATTTAAGCTTACAAAAAATATGTAGGTAAAAATTAAAAAAAAATTAAAAAAACAATTTAAGCTTATAAAAATGTTAGCAAGCATAATAAAAATAATGTCTACAGTCTTTTTTTTTTTTTTTTTTTTTTTTTTTTGGTTTTTCGAGACAGGGTTTCTCTGTGGTTTTGGAGCCTGTCCTGGAACTAGCTCTTGTAGACCAGGCTGGTCTCGAACTCACAGAGATCCGCCTGCCTCTGCCTCCCAAGTGCTGGGATTAAAGGTGTGCGCCACCACCGCCCGGCATGTCTACAGTCTTTAGTCACAACATCTTTTGTGAACATCACACCTGTCTCATTCTGTAGATTACAATTTTTTAATGACTTAAGAATTAAGTTGTATACAGATTTTCTTAAATATTTTAGTCTTTTTATTTTTTGTGGTATTGGGGAGTAAGTATGTTATCACTGGTTAAATCTCCACACCTTTTCATAGTTATATTTTATTAGTACCTTAACCCTTTTTATTACATTCATCTTTGGGGGGGCAGCTCATGTGGAAATCAGAGAATTTTCAGGGCTTAGTTCTCTTTCCACCATGTGGTCCTAGGGACAGAACTCAGGTGATTAGGCTTGTCAGCGAACAGCTTTACCTACCGAGACATCTTCTCAGCCCTCATATTTTTTATTTTGAGACATGCTCACTCAACTGTTGGGTGGCCTTGAACTTGAGATTCTCCTGCTGCAGTTTTTTTTTTTGTTTGTTTTGTTTTTCAAGACAGGGTTTCTCTGTAGCTTTGGTGCCTGTCCCGGAACTAGCTCTTGTAGACCAGGCTGGCCTCGAACTCCCAGAGATCCGCCTGCATCTACCTCCCGAGTGCTGGGATTAAAGGCGTGCGCCACCACCGCCCAGCGTCCTGCTGCAGTTTCTGCAGGAGAGTTCTGATTACAGGCCTGCACCATCAGGCCCAGGTCTGTTTCTAAGAAGAAGGATTTCCTGAGCTGAAGAGCCGGCTTAGCCGCTCAAGTGCTTGCTGAGCAATCATGCCACTGCAGTTCAGACACTGGCACACACGTAACACCCCTCCCCCAGAGAATGGTACCTTTAGCTCTTCTGCTTCTGCATGCATCTGTGCACACAAGTGCACATACGCTCAAGTAGGCACACGTATACACATCGACATGATCCTCCTTACACACAATAGCTATCACCTTAGTAAACGTAATGCAGAACATTTTAACTCACTGTCAGAGCCGTCTTCCTGTAGCTCCAGGGGCAGCAGTGCCTTCTCCTCTCTGACCTTCTGAGAGCTACTTGCTGGGGTGCTGACCTTTCGAGGCCTCAAGCTTTTTAGAGGCTCCTGGGGACAAATTAGAATCAGACACAAGAAAACATAAGGGATAAGGGTAAAGATGAGGACTTTATCAGAGAAAACTAGCACTCAGTAAGAGGAGAATACAATTAAAACAGTCCAAAGAGCGCGCCTTTAATCCCAGCACATGGAGGCAGAGGCAGGCAAACATCCTTGAGTCTGAGGCCAGACAGGGTTGCACAGCAAGAAACAAAAAACAAATCAACCCGCCCCAATCCCACACCTTCCCCCACACAAAGGTTTCCTTGGTGTCCAAGGTTCCTTTGTACCTTATAGGCTTTGGTGACAACCCTGCGCTTCCTTCTGGGCTCCTCTGCTTCTCCGTCACTGGATGGTTCATCTCCTTCATCAATGTCAAAGTCGGAGTCCACCTCGTCCTCCGTATCAGACTGGTCCCCCTGATATTCATCATCTCCAGATTCCTGCGGACAAGGGGAGATGAGAACTGGCGGGCACTGTACACGTTCTTGGGGAGGAAGTGGATTAACTCACTCCCCTGACAGGGACTCTTAGTCTTTCCTACTTAGCTTTTCACCCCCACAGACAAAGCCTTTCCAGATGATGGTTCCGAGAGATCCACCACCTTCCAGTGTTACAGACAACTGGCCTATATCAACTATAATACCTTATGACTCGCTGGGGATCTAAAGGATGTGCTTTGGCCTCATCTACTGAAGGACAGGACACAGTTGTAAAAAGAAGTTGATGCTGAGCCAGAGTCATGGTGGCTCATGACTATAACCCCACATTCAGAAAGCCTAGGCAAGAAGATTGCTGTGGGTTTGAAGGGAACCTGGTTACACGGTGAGGTTTGGGCAGAATAAGCTACAGAGTGAGACTTGAAACAAAACACAAATAAATAGATAAGTACGTTCTAACACAAGGAAACAGATATAAAATTCCTTGGCTAGTTAGTGGCTCAGGTCAAGCCTGGGTTAGAAGAGATGCTATTCCCCAAATAGCTAAATAGGGGCTGAGGACAAAGTTCGGTTAGTAGAATGCTTGTCTAGCATGAATGAGCCTTGCATTCAATCCCCAACACTACATTGTCTGGGCGTAGGGTTGCACAATTGCAATCCCGGGCTAAGTAGGTGGACGCGGCAGGATTACAAGTTCAAAGTCACTGTGGGCTGGAGAGATGGCTCAGCGGTTAAGGGCACTGGCTGCTCCACCAGAGGACCCGAGTTCAATTCCCAGCACCCACATGGCAGCTACAACTGTCTGTAGCCCTAGTTGAGGGGCTCTGACACCCTCATACAGGCACAAATGAAGGCAAAACACCAATGCACATAAAAATTAAAAACAACAATAACAAAAAACAAATTCAAAGCCATCTCTTTGGCCATGTTGCTAGTTTGAGGCCAGCCTGAGGAACATGAAACCTTGTCTCAAAAACACAGAAACTGGGGCTAGAAAGACAACACTACCTGCACTTTTGAAGACCTGAGTTCAGGTCTAGGTACCCACAAAGCAGCTGACAACCACCTATAACTCCAGTTCCAGGGGCCCTACCTCTTCTAACACCCACAAGCAGTACATGCATTTGGTGTAAAAACAATCATACAAGCAAAACATCCACCACATACAGAAAATAAAAAGATTGGTATACACTTTTAATAAATAAATAAAAAGAAAAGAAAATGGCATACACTTTTAATCCCAGCACTCAGGAGGCAGAGGTAGGAGGATTTCTGTGAGTTTGAGGCCAGCCTGGTCTACAAAGTTCCAGGACAAGCAGTGCTTTTATATAGAAAAATTCTGTCTCAAAAAACCAAAATAAACAAAAATAATAAAAATTAAAAAAATAATACATGACATAAAAATAAGAACCCCTACATAAATAAGAACAAAAACAGTCAAATGTGGTGACAGATACCAGGAAGGATCATGAGTTTGGGGACAGCCTGGGCTACGCTTTTGGCTGGAACTACAGCTCAATGGTAGAGTGCTTTCTTAGCATGTGATAGACCCTGGGTTCAATCCCTACTGGTGTTTAAAAAAAAAAAACCATGAAAACTGGGCATTAGTGGCACAGGCCTTTAATCCCAGCACTCAGGAGGCAGAGGCAGGTGGATCTCTGTGAAACCAGCCTGTTCTACATAGTGAGTTCTAGGACAGCCAGACCTACTTAGAGAATCCCTGACTCAAAACAACAGTAACCTTCTGTGGCTATCGCTGATTACAGCTGCTAAAATGAAATTCAATTCTTTTGAGGCTTCTGACTGAAGCAAGAACCTCAAACGGCTTTTTAGTGCACCGTCTCACATTCGGAGAAGGACCATGTCTTCCCCTTCTTCTTTCTGGTTTTTCAAGACAAGGTTTCTGTGTGTAGCTCTGGCTGTCCTGGAGCTCACTCTATAGACCAGGCTGGCCTCAAACTCACACAGATCCACCTGCTTCTGCCTCCCAAGTGCTGGGATTAAAAGTGTGTGCTACCACAGCCCAGCTTTGTCTTCCCCTCTTTATAAGAGCTGAGACTGAAGCACAATGTTCAATCTCTGCCCATTCAAAAGGAAGATGAAGTTCAGGTTGTCCAACTACAAAGGCCAGCAGGTTGGCAAAGTGGTCCAAGTGTACACTGAGAAATACGTCATCTACCCTGAGTGAGTACAGTGAGAAATACGTCATCTACACTGAGCAAATGCAGTGAGAAATACCTCATCTACACTGAGTGCAGTGAGAAATACGTCATCTACACTGAGCGAGTGCAGTGAGAAATACGTCATCTACACTGAGCGCAGTGAGAAATACGTCATCTACACTGAGCGCAGTGAGAAATACGTCATCTACACTGAGCGCAGTGAGAAATACGTCATCTACACTGAGCGCAGTGAGAAATACGTCATCTACACTGAGCGCAGTGAGAAATACGTCATCTACACTGAGCGAGTGCAGGGAGAAAAGGCTAATGGCACAACTGTCCATGTGGGCATCCACCCCAGCAAGGTGGACAAAGACCACAAAAGATCCTGGAAGGGAAGCCAAGTCTCAGCAGCAGGAAAGGAGAAAAACAAACACAAGAAGAAACTATTGAGAAGAGGCAGGAGTAGAAGTGTCTCATATACAACTTCCATTAAAGATGCTTAAGTTTAAAAAAAAAAGTTGCAAATCAGAACAGCCTGGCAGTCCAAGAGCCTAAACTTTAGACTTTACTCCCTTACAAAAAGCCAGAGGCTGTGAAAGTTTTCTTCTCTTTCTTCAGGATTTTATTTATGTGTGGGTAAGCTGGGTGAGTGAAGCCCCTACAGAGTTCAGAAGACAGCGCGCTGGGCACTGAGCATAGGAAGAGCGGCAGGACATTCTCTTCAGCACTGAGCCATCTCTCCAGGCCCTTGCTTTGTTTTTCTAAAGACAGTCTCATGGTAGTGAGCCAGATGTGAGCTAACTGAA
Organism: Chionomys nivalis; assembly: GCF_950005125.1. NCBI lineage: Eukaryota > Metazoa > Chordata > Mammalia > Rodentia > Cricetidae > Chionomys > Chionomys nivalis. Next base: position 9,293,552 of record NC_080103.1, on the reverse strand, counting down.
GCTTGCTGAACCTGTACTACCCTGAAGGACAAAAAGGACATGAGTCTTGATTTAATACATGGTAGTGTTTAAAACAGCCAAGGGGAGCCGGGCGGTGGTGGTGCACGCCTTTAATCCCAGCACTCCGGAGGCAGAGGCAGGTGGATCTCTGTGAGTTCGAGGCCAGCCTGGTCTACAAGAGCGATTCCAGACTCCAAAGCCACAAAGAAACCCTGTCTCGAAAAAACAAAAAACAAAAAAACAAAAAAACAAAACAGCCAAGGGGGAGGAATGAATCACAGGTAGGTGGGAAGGCAGACACATACACAGCTATTTATGGAATAAGGATTTAGACCCAAGCACAGAGTTTCCCCTGCCACGAAACTGTATTAAAGCCAGTGAGATGGTTTAGCAGGTAAAGTAGCTTGCCACCAAGCCCACAGACCTGGTCCCAGGACCCACCTGGTAGACAGAACCAACGCCAAGACACGTTGTCCTTCGGCTTTCACAATTACGGGTGGCACACGACCCTCCCCACAAAGGACAGAAGGGGTGGCACACGACCCTCCCCCACAAACACATGACAGAAAGGAAAAGAGGAGCCCGTTAGCTGACTGCTCTAGTTCCAACAATGACTTCTCTAGGTTCAAAAGATGCCTACCATTTTCGCAATGGAGAAACATTTATTGTATGTGCAAATGCATTTTGCTTGCATGTGTGTATGTGCATGTGGGTGTGTGCCTAGTGCTCAAGGAGGCCAGAAGGGGAATGAGGGAATCAGAGCCTTTAAAATTAAGAGTTATGAATGAACAGGTGGTGGTGGTGCGCGTCTTTAATACCAGACTTGGGAGACAGAGGCAGGTGGATCTCTGTGAGTTCAAGGTCAGCCTGGTCTACAGAGCGAGTTCCAGGACAGCCAGAGCTACACAGAGAAACCCTGTTTCAAAATACCAAAGAACACAAAAAAGTTATGATGGCCGTGAACCATCACGAAGGTGCTGGAAACCAAATCCAGGTCCTCTGCAAACGCAGCAACTGCTCTTATCTCAACTCCAGCCCCTTGGGAAAATTTAAATGTCAAAGTAATAAACTTATAACTCAATCTGTTGGCCGGTGGCTCTCACTCCCCTCATCTGACCTATCCCACTGCTGATCATCACTGCTGAGGTAGTTACTGAGAGAAATGTGTTCTTCATCTGTGTTGGGACAGAAAGCTATCTGAATACTACTGTGGACAATGGAAGCCGCTGAGGATGTGGGGTACGCACATGGAATGTTTGAGAAAGCTGTGGGTGTTGGAAGGGCTAGAGTACAGAACCTCAAGTGCAACCTGAGGTAGTACCGGTTAAGATTTGAATGGCAGCTACACTGGAAAGGGGGGACATCACTTGATGAGGGGAAGTCAGCTGTACTGGGTACCTCAAGCAATGCCCGCTCTTCAATCAGTGATTCAACTAGCGGATTAACTGTGGTACACATGTTGCCAAAGCAAGCAAATAACAAATGGTTGAAACCCCAAGCCCGCCAGAGTTCAGTCCAGCACAAATGAGCACCATTCTTCCGAGCCACTGTGTGAAAGACTCAGAACACATTAACTCCTCAGCCCTGCTCTGAGCCACATCACAGAGTGGTAGATCAAGTCCCGAGCGTGCCCAATCTGTAGTAGTCTCTACTACACTGTGGGTTTAGTGTCACGGCACTGGGCTCCTTTCCAGAATGCTCTCTATCCACCAAATCCATGATTACTTTAGTTGAACCTCATGGAAGGAAATAATGAGAAATTCTCCCAAGCATTTAATGCTAAATAAGTTTGTCTTCCTTAATACACCATATACTTCAGTCTTACAAACGGACAAATTCAGTCTGGCTGCTAGGAACCTCACAGCTATCAAATGCCATTTCCATCTTAGCATAGATTCTTGGCACAAGTACTTCTGATTTTTGAAAAAAATTAATATTTTTACTTAGTCTGAAAATTTCATACATTAATACAACATATTTTGTTCTGCTCATTTTCTATTTTTATCGCTCCTAATTTTCTACTGTAACCTTTCTTAAATCCTTCTTGGAAGCATGAAGTGCACCTATTAAATAACATCTCATAAAATGACAGGAACAGGAAAACGAATCTTGGAGGAAGGATGAAGAGAGATCTATTTTAAACTAGTTTACTAAAGCTGTGCACACAGGAGCTCCTAGTTAGTCATAAGGTCTTGTCTACTCTTTTTCCAAAATTCTCCCTTCCACCCTACAACACTGTCCCATACCCACCTTCTTCCCATAGTGCCGGAAAATGGAACCCAGGTCTTCAGGCACACTAAGCAAATTAGCCCTGAACAACAGTGACAGCTAGCCCTTGTCCATGTTTCTTTTCTGCCTCTGCCCTCTTTAGGCTTATCTCATTAGTTACACACACACACACACACGAGTCAGGACAGAACTGGAAACACAGCCCAGGTGGCCTGGAACTGGAGGTGACCCGGCTGTCCGTCTCCCTGAGATCACCAGCCCTAGAGTAATCTTTTTTCCGTTTTATTTTTAATGATGGAACTTTGATGCCTCATCTCAGACCTCTAGATGTGAAGTCAGCCTGCTTAATGCTGCCTCCCTGTCCCACAGAATCTGACAGGAGATATCAGGGGGACACCAAGGGCAGTGACAAGTGCCTGCAATTCTAGGACTCAGGAGTCTGAGGCAAAAGACAGCCTCAACTTTGAGGTTGGCTAAGTAACCCCATTTTATTTATTTATTATTATTATTATTATTTTTTTTTTTTTTTTTTGGTTTTTCGAGACAGGGTTTCTCTGTAGCTACGGAGCCTGTACTGGAACTAGCTCTTGTAGACCAGGCTGGTCTCGAACTCACAAAGATCCACCTGTCTCTGCCTCCCGAGTGCTAGGATTAAAGGCATGCACCACCACCGCCCAGTGTAACCCCATTTTAAACAAATGTCATAAGGCCAGGCACAGTGGTGCACGCCTTAAACCCCAGCAGTCAGAGGGAAAGGCAGGGGAATTTCTGAGTTCCAGGACAGTCTGGTGTACAAAGCGAGCTCCAGGGCTACATGGAAGGTGGTACTCCTGGGAGGGGGCACCTAAGCTGGGCATGGAAGGGGCAGGGGATGTCTACATAGTGAGCTCCAAGACAGTCAGGGCCAGGTAGAAAGTGAGTTCCAGGACAGCCAGGACTGATGTGGGAGTGACTTCTTTATCTATCTGTTGCTTTCATTGGTTAATTAATAAAGAAAACTGCTTGCCCCTGATAGGACAGAAAATTAGGGAGGCGAAGTAGACTGAACAGAATGCTGGGAGAAAGAAGCCAAGTCAGTGAGTCGCCATGATTCTCCCACTCCAGACAGACGCAGGTTAAGGTCTTTCCTGGTAAGCCAGCTCGTGGTGCTACACAGAATATTAGAAATGGGTTAGATCAATATGTAAGAATTAGCCAATAAGAGCTAGAATAAGGGCCAAGCAGTGTTTAAAAGAATACAGTTTCCGTGTAATTATTTCTGGTAAAGCCATGTGGGCGGCCGGGTGCTGGGGCCGCCCCTCCGCTCCTTATCACAACACAGGACTGTAACAAAGAGAAACCCTGTCTTGAAGAAACAAAACAAAAAAAAAACCAAAACAAATCTAGCTGAGGTCTACACCCTCTAGCCATACCAATCTTTGTTCTCACAGAGAACAAAAGCAGACGCCTTAGTCTCAGGCCAGGACTCCAGGGCCTCCACACACTCTGTTTAATCTTCTTCTCCCCCACTCTTCATCCCAACCAAGGTATGCTTTTTATAATGTCCTCTGTTTAAATTTCCCCGTGAGTGCTTATCCTTACCCACTCTGGGGCCTTCATATGGCTCAGTGGGTAAAGTAGTCTGCTGTCCAACCCTGACCACCTGGGTTTGATGCCTGGCGCTCTTAGGATAGATGGAGACACCGAACTCCTGCAAGCTGCCCTCGGATCTTCATTTGCATGCACACAAAATATAATGCAATTTAAAACACAAAACGCAAACCTCTCACCTGTTCCCATGACATCTCACATTTCCCTGATTTTAAGTCTTTTTTTTTTTTTTTTTTTTTTTTTTTTTTTTTTTTTTTTTTTTTTTTGGTTTTTCGAGACAGGGTTTCTCTGTGGTTTTGGAGCCTGTCCTGGAACTAGCTCTTGTAGACCAGGCTGGTCTCGAACTCACAGAGATCCGCCTGCCTCTGCCTCCCAAGTGCTGGGATTAAAGGCGTGCGCCACCACTGCCCGGCCTGATTTTAAGTCTTTATCATAAAGTATCTTAGTTGAGTCAGGTGGTTATGAAACATGCCTTTAATCTCAGCACTTGGGAGGCAGAAGCAGGCGGATCTCTCTGAGTTTGAAGACAGCCTGGGCTACACAGAGAAACCCTTTCTCAAAAAAAAAAAGTATTTTGCCAGGCGGTGGTGGCGCACGCCTTTAATCCCAGCACTCGGGAGGCAGAGGCAGGCGGATCTCTGAGAGTTCGAGGCCAGCCTGGTCTACAAGAGTTAGTTCCAGGACAGGCACCAAAGCTACAGAGAAACCCTGTCTCGAAAAACCAAAAAAAAAAAAAAAAAAAAAAAAAAGTATTTTAGTTGACTGAGAATCCAGAAATCCAGACAGTTCCCCTGCAGGATAGAGCTGGTAACACAGGATTTAGGGCTTACTAGGCAAGTGGTCTATCACTAAGGCACAAACTATAGTCCCAACTCCAGGACAGTTTTTGATGTTTTCAAGGAGCACACCACGACCTATCACATATGGTTCGCTGACCTGGGTGCTCAACATATATTCAATCAATGAATAGTTTCTGTTAATAAAAATTCGGCCAAGGCCGGGCAGTGGTGGCGCACGCCTTTAATCCCAGCACTCGGGAGGCAGAGGCAGGCGGATCTCTGTGAGTTCGAGACCAGCCTGGTCTACAAGAGCTAGTTCCAGGACAGGCCCCAAAAGCTACAGAGAAACCCTGTCTCGAAAAATCAAAAAAAAAAAAAAAAAAAAAAAAAAAAAAAAAAACACAGAGAAACCCTGTCTTGAAAAACAAAAACAAAACAAAACAATTCAGCCAAGAGTCAGCCCCGGATGTAAAAACAAACAAACAAACAAACAAACAAACTGAACTCTGGTGTTTCAGACCTTACAAACCAATCAGAGAATGAAAAGAAGCCAAATTTAATTAGACCGAAATTTTGTTTCTATGATGGAAATAAATAGGGATTCTCTTAGAACAGCCAATAAAAGGGTCATCTAAGAAAACTGTACAGGGATTTGAAAGCTGCAAACGGAGTATGCTAATTGAGCTTCTGTTTCTGAAGTGGTTTCTTCTTGTAAATAACCCGACAGCAGGACAAGGAAACTGCAAAGCCGACACACACGGTGTTCCTCCCGACTCCGCCATGCAGGCAGGAGCATTAGCTCTCAGAACACCTCTCTACTCCCCGCCCCCTTCCTCTTTGTCCAGGGTTTTTCCCTTCGAGCCTCCGCTTCCTCCCTCCCTCTTCCTGGGCCCAGCTCTTGCCTCTGTGAAACCCCCGTAAGTCGTCTGGTAGAACTCATCTTCCTCCTCGGCTTCCAGGAGCCCGGAAAGCCGGTTCCCAGCGGTCTTCCGAGGGGCCCGGCCCCCCGCCAAACTCATGCTGCCCACGGAGACAGCGCTGCCATCCGCAGCCCCTAGTCCAGGCCGGTGCGCGGAGATCGGCGCTCCACACTAGTTCCTGCGGGCGGCAGCCAATGGTGGAAGTCCGGCATTACAGGCAAAAGCAGCCGAGTGTCGAGCGGTTCTAAAGCCAGCCTCTAAGCCTTCTCCAGGCTGTCTTGGCCACTCTTAGGCAGAGCCTAGGAACAGTATCAGGAGTTCCCCTCCACTCCACCCACTTTTTTGTTTGTTTGTTTCAGACAGGGTCTCATTGGATAGTCCCGACTGGCCTGGAACTGTCTATGCAGAGCAGGCTGGCCTCCAACTCAGAGAGTCTCCTACCTCTGCCTCCTGAGTGCTGGAATTAAAGGCTCCGGGGCAAGCTCCTTTCCCCCATCAGATTTTAATTCTGCTACCAGAAGCCTTTCTAAAAATCCTGGCCTTTTCACTTCCTTCCTCTAAAACTCCAATGACAGTTACTCCTATACTCTCAGCAACTATAGGGTAGAAGAATCACAAATTCAACGCATGCCTAGTTAGCAAAGTAGAATTGTTTCAAAATTTAAAAAAATGAAAAGAAGGCTGGGATATAGCACAGTGGAGGTGTGCTTGTTTAGCGTACATGCTCCCTGAATTTTATCCGTAGCATGTTCAAAATCAACATTATTGTCATTAAGACCAGAGCCTAAAGCCTGCTGGTGGTGGCACACACCTTTAATTCCAGCACTAGCGAAGCAGAGGCAGGTGGATCTCTGAGTCCCAGGCCAGTCAGGGCTACGGAAGGAGTTCTGGGACAGCTAAAGCCACACAGAGAAACCCTTATCTTGAAGCAAACAAACAAACAGAACAGAACCTTAAAAGCAGAGGTGGTGGCGGGCATCTGTAACCCCTAGGTCTTGAATGTCTGAGGCAGGAGGATCACAATTTGTGGCCAGCCTAGGTAACCATAGAACGTTTTTGTTGCCAGGTGGTAGCGGCGCAGGCCTTTAATCTCAGCACTGGGGAGGCAGAGGCAAATGGATCTTTGTGAATTCAAGGCCAGCCTGGTCTATAGAGCTAGTTCCAGGACAGCAAGGACTGTTACACAGAAAACCAAAAAGCAAAAGCAAGCTTTTGTCTAAAGAAAGAAAAACAGCAACAACCCACAAGCAACTAAGTTCCTGGCCTGCACACCTTTTTAATTCCAACACACAGGAAGCAGAAGCTAGGGATCTCTATGAGTTGGAAATCTACATAACAAGTTCTAGGTCAGCCAGGGCTACAAAATGTGACCCTGCCTCAAAACAATTACAAAAGCAAACAGCACTACCACCATCAAAAAGCCCAGTGTGGTATTTGAGACTTGTAAACTCAGCACTTGGGAAGGAGACTGAACTGGAAGATCTGGACAAAACAAAATAAATCCATAGACTTAGCCCGAAAGTCTTGCAGTAGCGTGACTCACGCTACTCTCAGGAAAGGTAGCTGTCCATTTCTGAATGTCCCATTTTTCACCTGTAAAGTGAGATGTGATTGTTAAGGTGAAGGGCTATAACTCTTGTGAAGCGTTTAGCACAGTTTTAGTAAGTTTATAGAGAACATTAGCAGGAAACTACCATTAGCATAAACTTCTAGGTCAGTGATTCTCAACCTGTGGGTCGCGATGACCCTCTCTCAGAGGTTGCCTGAGACTATTAGAAAACATAGATGTTTACGTTACAATTCATAACAGTTATGAGGTAGCAATGAAAATAATTTTAGGGTGGGCCATCAGCACATGGGGAACTGTATTAAGGGTCCCAGCACTAGGAAGGCTGGGAGTTTCTGATCTAGGTCCCCCACATTTGTCTTCTTGTCTCTGCAGATCCAGCTCTGGCTCCAGCTCTGGCTCTGTTGTCCAGTTTTGGTGTCACTCTCCTACCACGCAGCTCTCTGTCACTCCAGGTCCCCTTCGCATTTCTTCCCTCTCTATTATAGGACAGTGAGGAGTTCCCAAACACCCATTCTTCTCTTTCTAGACACAGCTTCCACAAACATGGAACGGATGTCTCCCAGAGTCTCGGAAATAGTTCCAAATTCAAATAGTCTGTGTTGTCAAGACTGCGTGAACTTCTGTTTTCATGGTTTGTTCTGAAAATACAGTTATGAAATACAGCACTCAGTGGGCTGGGGAGATGGCTCAGTGGTTAAGAGCACTGGCTGCTCTTCCAGAGGACCTGGGTTCAATACTCAACACCCACATGGCAGCTCACAAATGTCTGTAACTCTAATTCCAGGGCCTCTAACACCCTCACACAGACATACGTGCACGCAAAACACCAATGCACATGAAATAAAAATAAATAAAAAGTTAAAACAAAAGAAATATAGCACTCAGACAATTCCATGCTAATACTTATCAATTTCACTCGAGTGATTTATGCTCCCATACCCATTTGTTTGTGAACTTTTGTTTTCTTTGCTTGTTTGCTTTGTTGTTGTCTTTGAAACAGGGTATCACTATGTAGTTCTGGCTGTCTTGGAACTCTCTCTGTTGATCAGACTGACTTTGAACTTATAGAGTTCTGCCTGCCTCAGTCTCCCAAGTGCTAGAGTTAAAAGCGTGCACCACTATAACAGGCATTTTTTAAATTTTTTTTTTTTTTTTTTTTTTGGTTTTTCAAGACAGGGTTTCTCTTTGTAGCTTTAGAGCCTGTCCTGGAACTCTTTCTGTAGACCAGGCTAGCCTCGAACTCAGAGATCCGCCTGCCTCTGCCTCTCAAGTGCTGGGATTAAAGGCATGAACCACCACTGTCAGGCCTATTTTAAAGAAGAATATATTTACTTTTTTTTTTTTTTTTTTTTTTTTGCTTTTTTGAGACAGGGTTTCTCTGTGGTTTTGGAGCCTGTCCTGGAACTAGCTCTTGTAGACCAGGCTGGTCTCGAACTCACAGAGATCCGCCTGCCTCTGCCTCCCAAGTGCTGGGATTAAAGGCGTGCGCCACCACCGCCCAGCTATATTTAAAATTTTTATTACATTTTTAAAACTGTGTCTGTGTTCACATGTGAGCACAGGCTACTGTACTGATATGGAGGTCAAAAGGCAACATCAGGAATTGGCTCTCCCCTCATACTATGTGGACCCTGGGACACAAGATCAGGTCAACAGGCTTGATGGCAAATACCTCTACCCAGGGAGTAGTTTTATGAGATAGGGTCTCATTATGTAATCCAAGCTACCTTGGAACTCAGTAGTAACAAGGCCAGTCTTGAACTGCTCTGCCTTGGTCTTTTGACTGCTTTATGATACTAGGTTGAAGGATTTTTTTTTTTTTTTTTTTTTTTTGGTTTTTCGAGAAAGGGTTTCTCTGTGGCTTTGGAGCCTGTCCTGGAACTAGCTCTTGTAGACCAGGCTGGTCTCAAACTCACAGAGATCAGCCTGCCTCTGCCTCCCGAGTGCTGGGATTAAAGGCGTGCGCCACCACTGCCCGGCTGAAGGATTTTTTTTTTCTATTTGGGTGTTTTTTTTTTTTTTTCTTCATTGCTGGGAATTGAACCCAAGGCCCCAGGAATGCTAGGGAAGCATTCACCTACTGAGGTACATCCCAAGTGAGGAGAGAGGTTGTCTCTGTCTGTATTAGGAATTCTGAGTGCCTGGGATAAAGCTGAGGCTAGGCAATTAATGAAAGACTAACTAAATGAAATAGGTACTCATTCTTTTACTGTTTCTTTCATTGTTGTTTTTATTTTTCTTTTCAGGGCCAGGAATTAAATCGAGGGCCTTGTACGAGGCAGGGAAGAGGTGCTTTGATAAAGCGCACTCACAGGAACTGCAGAGGGAAGGGGTGGCCCCACTTTGAGCTCACCAAATGCCTGCCTCCCGAAAGTATGTACTGGTGAACACCCTTTTCCATTTCCTCAGGAGAATCAAGCCCACGCAGTCTGCTCTGCCCTGCTCCACACCTTGCCACATCACCCCAGTCCTGCTATGCCAGGAATGTTGCTGGGGAAAGAGAAGCGCCTGACTCAGAGGACACCTCGAGCACTGGGAAGTTTGGGCAGAGAGACTTATGATAAAATGTTCTTAAACATTCCTAGCTCTCCTTTTTGTTGTATTTATTCTCGAGACAAAGATATGCTATTTTGCCTATGGCTTAGGCTGTTCTGGAAATTAAGATTTTCCTCCCCTAATCTTCTGAGTAGCTGGGACCTCAGGCATGTACCACCACACCTAAATCTTTAAACAATAATTATATTATTGTCATTATTATTTTAAGACAAGGTTTCACCATGGAACTCTGGCTGTTCCGGAATTGGCTATGTAGACCAGGCTGGCTTTGGACTCACAGAGATCAGCCTGACTTTGCCTCCAAAGTGCTGGGATTAAAAGCATGTGCTGTCATGCCTGGTTCCACCACATATCTTAATTCCAATTTATTTATTTATTTATTTATTTATTTTTTGGTTTTTCGAGACAGGGTTTCTCTGTAGCTTTGGAGCCTGTCCTGGAACTCCCTTTGTAGACTGGCCTCGAACTCACAGAGATCCACCTGCCTCTGCCTCCCGAGTGCTGGGATTAAAGGCATGCGCCACCACCGCCCGGCCTTAATTCCAATTCTTAATTCCACTTTTGGAATTTCACCTTCTCCCATTTATTTATTTATTTATTTATTTATTTATTGGTTTTTCGAGACAGGGTTTCTCTGTGGTTTTGGAGCCTGTCCTGGAACTAGCTCTGTAGACCAGGCTGGTCTCGAACTCACAGAGATCCGCCTGCCTCTGCCTCCCTAGTGGTGGGATTAAAGGCGTGCGCCACCACCGCCCGGCCCATTTATGTATTTAGAAAACATATTTCTGGAACTTAATGAGTGCCAGGCATAGTCTACATTCTTCAGCTGTAAAAATGAAAAGCATCACTTTGCTCTAAAAAATGAAGTCTTGGCCGGGCGGTGGTGGCGCACGCCTTTAATCCCAGCACTCGGGAGGCAGAGGCAGGTGGATCTCTGTGAGTTCGAGGCCAGCCTGGTCTACAGAGGGAGTTCCAGGATAGGCTCCAAAGCTACAGAGAAACCCTGTCTCGAAAAACCAAAAAAAAAAAAAAAAAAAAAAAACAATAAAAAATGAAGTCTTGGCTGGGTGGTGGTTGTGCACACCTTTAATCCCAGCACTCAGGAGGCAGAGGCAGGTGGATCTCTGTGAGTTCAAGGCCAGCCTGGTCTACAGAGCTAGTTCCAGGACAGGCTCCAAAGCTACAGAGACACCCTGTCTCGAAAAACTGGAGAAAAAAAAAGTCTTATGAGGGAGACACAGGTAAAGGAAGAGCAGAAAGTGGGCAGGTTACAGCGGCGTCAGGTAGGCAGGTTATAGCAGCATCAGGTGGGCAGGTTATAGTGGCGTTAGGTGGACAGGTACAGCAGCGTCAGGTGGGCAGGTTACAGCGGCCATTTTCTGGTACTCAAGGTAGAAACAAAGGTGACTAGGATGCTGTAAAATGGATTTTTTTCTTTTAGGCCTGAAATAAAGATTATAGGAAGAAAATTCTGTTCCTAACTGTCTTAGTCATTCAGGTCTTAACGGTCTATTTGCAATTTCAAAATCAGAAATAGCTTTAATGTCTCCCTCAGCTTATTTTTAGAGCAATTTGGGAAATGGTATCAATTAAGTGAATTTACACTTAATTAATTTAGTGTGTGCACTCCTGTCTGTGGAGGTCAGGGGAAAACTTGAGTGGAGCAATTCTCTCCTGTACCCCCTCTTTTCTTGAATTTTTTTGGTTTTCCCGAGACAAGGTTTCTCTACATACTAGTCCTAGCTGTCCTGGAACTAGCTCTTGTAGACCAGGCTGGCCTCAAACTGACAGAGATCCACCTGTCTCTGCCTCCTGAGTGCTGGAATTAAAGGCGTGCGCCATCAGTGCCTGGCTGGATCAATTCTCTTATCCCACCATAGTGAGCCAGGGATAGAACTTGGGTCATCAACCTTGGTACTTTTATCTGATGTCTTGACAGTCCCCAGGTAACTGAAAGCCTGCTCTGGAAATATGGACAATTTATCCAACAGTATTTACCGAGGACCTGTGAGACAGATCCTATGCTTCACCCTAATTCCAGTGCTGTTCAGCTGGGTGAAGGTTTTAGGGATAGCATAACAAACAATATTTCCTTGCTACCCACTCACAACGCTGTTTGTCTGCTTTCAGTACCCAAGGGAGCACAAAGAAGCCAGCAGATGGCAGTAAGAAAACAACGATTTTAGGTTGTGAAGGAAGAGAAAGAAATCTGAGAGGTTAGTGAATGGGAGATTTTTGATGGATGCTCTGGTCCTGGGTTCCCTTAAAAAAAAAAAAATCTGGATAGACATCCATCCGGGCCACCTTAGGTTGCTTTTCCATGCCTTTTTAAGAGTTCATTTCTCAAATAATTATTGAGTGCCTGTCTTGTACAAAGACGTGACAGGAGATGACATCCAAGAACGAAGCAGGCTTTGCTCTTCAGAAGCTCAGGTTGTTGGAGAGGTCTTCACTAGGGCTTCCACGAGACGCACAGCCACCACGGTCCTTTGCTAAAACTGGGCAGAGTTCATCCGAAGGTTAGGCTAGAAGGGAATTCCTCTGTGATTCTGTGCCCTTTGGAGTACAGATAATTAGCAACTGGACACTAAGGAGGACTTTGGATGGGAGGAAGATCGTGTGATACAGTCTGAACGAGTTCTGTAGTCTTTTTCACAGGTCTTTTAAACTTTGCTTTTGTGTATTTTTCTTACTTTTCTTATTGCTATATTGTTGACAAATCCCCGTTGACTTATTTATCAAACATGTTTACATTTACTGAACTCTGTCACCGTGTCTAGGGTTGTTTGAAGCAAACAAAACAGATTTAGTCTCATGTCTTAAGAAGGAAGGTCCCACAAGACCGCACCTTAAACAGTAAAGGCTGGAAGAATTCTTGGTGGTTGTGATGTGTTTATAGTACACAAGTGCTTAGCATCTCGGACTTGACACCAGAGCTGCGTCCTGGGTTCTTTCCAAGGCTGTCATTCGAAGAGCCCAGTCCTTCCCAGTCCAGCTGATTCTCGACCAGAACTCACAGCAAACTGAGCTCAACACGGTCAAAGACACGAACCTATATTGGCCTACCGGGCCACCGTAGGCCCAAATCTTCCGCCGGTGGCGTCCTCAGGGTGTGACGTGATCTACACGTGACCCACGGCCGCCTCCGGATTGGCTCTGCTTCCCTCGGGATTGACGGAGGGAGCCGTAGGAAGGCGGCGCGCACGCGCAGTGCTGGGATTTCCTTGGCCGCCCACCCTGAGCTGAGCGGCGGAGCTGGCGATAAACAGGCTGTGTCTGGGAGGAGGAGGAGGGCGCTCGCTCTCGGGCCTTCCGCCGCCTGCTGTCTCCTTTCGGCTCGCCCGGCGCGGGCGCAGGACGGCCGGCAGCCGGCTTGAGGGTGCCCGCTGCCAGGAGAAGGGCGCTTTGGCGGAGAGCTGTTGGAGTTGCTCGGAGGGCGAGAGACGGGCACTCTCCCCCATGCCGGGCAGGTGGTGCGGTCCTGAGCCGGTCCTGGAGCCTGAACGACGCCCCTGAGAAGCCCGCAGAACGCGGGTTCTGTGAAGAGACGTGGGGAAGATTCGATTCCGAGAAAAGGAAGAGCCGGATTGAAAGGGAGCGAGGCCGCTGAGGGGGAGGGGGCTGCCAAGATGGCGTCCGCCTCCTCTGGGCCGGCGGCGGCCGGGTTTTCCTCCCTTGATGCCGGGGTCCCCGCCGGAACCGCAGGTGAGCCCGGGGGCCCGCGGGCAGCCGGCCTGGAAGGCTGGGGCAGGAGCAGGGGCGACGCCTGGGAAGGGGGGCCCGGAGCCGGGGTGTCCGAGTGGTTGTCCCTAACAGACTGGACAACTGGGGAGCCCTGGAGGAGTTCGGGGGAAAGGATGGGTGCCACTAGGAAAGAGAAGCCGACGGAAACGCCCGCACTGGGTCTCAGCGGCGCTGTCGTTGAGGGCTTTGAGGAGGAGGGATGGAGGATGGTGGAGGGGGCACAGCCGGTGGCGAGGGCTTGGCCGGCGTGCGTCAGGCGCGGGTTCGAGCCCAGGATCGTAGTCAGAGGGTACAGCGTCAACGGAGTGTTGGCGGACGGGGTCCCCGTGTGGGGTGGAGCCGCAGGTGATTGCGGAGTCGATAGATCCATCGTTGAGGAGTGAGGGGATTGTGAATTTTCTGGGGAGTGGCGGTTCCCCTCCGCCTCCCCCATGCGTCATTCCTCTTGCCCGCAGCAGCGCGGCCACAGGCGTGTTTTCTCAGATTAACTCTCTCGGTGACTCCTGCCTTCGGAAAGGAGCGGGGAGTTTTGTTGTCTGTGTTCTGAGACAGGCACCGCCTGTGTCTTCCCGACTGGGACTGCAGGGGTGTACCACAGCCAGCGCACAGGGAGAACTCTCAAGTGTTTGAAAGGAGGGGGGGCGGGCGTAAAGGTCAGAAGACCCTGAAGCGGGGAGGGTGAAGGAAATGGAGGCTTGAATTGTGGAAGAGCCCGAGTTGGGCCTGCAGTTAGGCCGGGAAGATGGGGAGGGTGTGTGACTGCTAGTGCCATGGGAATATTGCATAATAGGATACGACTGGAGGAATGCCGCGGTGATGGACGAAGAAATCCCGAGGGAACCGGGCACTGGAGACTAATGGAGCTGGGGCTGAAAGGCCCAGCAGGAAGAGCCCCAGATTGTGTGTAGGAGGGAAATGTGTATGGGAGGTGAATCAGAAGCTGTCAGAACGGCGGTGTTCCTCGGTAACTGTTGCCTGAGAAGCTGCCTGCCTGTTAGGTGCTTTTCTTAAGAGCTGGTTTTTTTCTTATCATCCAGGCCTGGGATTTTTGTCCTTATCATTTTGGATTGGCTTGAGTTAAATCCTGAACATTTCATCGTAGACAGAGGAAACATAGTCATAGACACTTCCAGCTTTGTGGAGAGGTAGCTTTTGCCTTTCCTCTAAACGCACTAGAGAGCCATGAGCCATAACAATTTTTTTTTTTTCAAACCAGAGTTTTTCTGTCATAACACCTGAAACTCGCTCTGTAGACCAGGCTGGCCTTGAACTCACAGAGAACCATCTCCCTCTGCTGGGAGTAAAGGTGTACGCCACCACCGGTCTTGATTATTTTTATTTTTTCTTTTCTTTTTTTTCTTAGACAGGGTTTCTCAGTATCTATGGAGCCAGTCCTGGAACTCGCTCTGTAGACCAGGCCAGTCTTGAACTCACAGAGATCCACTGCTTCTGCTTCCTGATGCTGGTATCAAAGGTGTGCCTCAAATCCACCATATGGCAGATGGCGTTGAGCTTTTTAGTCTGTCTTGTAAGTGCTAGAATTAGAGGCCTGTTCCAGTATGCCTACTTAGATTATTTTTAACATTCTTTTTCTTACTTGTTTTATTTTTGAGACAGGGTCTCTCATTGTAGTCTTGGCTACTCAATATATAGAGCAGGCTGGCTTGAAACTCATGAGCTCTTCTGCTTCTGCCTCTCAAGTGCTGGGATTACAGGTGTGCCTCACCACATTGGGAAAACCATAAGCTCTTAAATGATATTTACCATTTTTTCCATTGAAGTAGTTACCATGTTTGAATCTGGAGGAGGCACTTGTAAATGAATTTCATCTTAGGGTAACTGTCATCATATGCTTCTTAGGTTTTGATTGGTAGTAAATGTGTAGTTTGCCACCTAGGTTCTGCTGTTTGGTCTATAAAGAAAACATATTCCTTTCCTTTGTTTTTTCCCTGACTTCATTATTTGGATAATGGCACCCACTTCATAAAATCAGCCCTGATGAGGTACTGTTGACTGACAATCTGTTCAGGGGTCCGAGGTCCTGGTTTCAGTCCGTCAGTAACTTGGAATTCAAGTTGCTAAGTTCAGCTTTTGCTAGAAATGAGAGCCAGGAGTTTGTGTTTGTTGTTGTTTTGAAACAGTCTGAAGGTGCCGTCTTAGTTGGTCTAGAACCTCTCCATGTAGACGATGCTGTTTTGGAAGGAACTACTCGGCAGAGTCATCACCTCAGGTGTTTGGAGTCTGGATTTGAGGTTAGAGTAGAAGTTAAAAAGGGAGGCCAATGCCCAGATGTGTATTGCTCCCCTGAAGTGAGAGCTCTGTGGTTAAAGTCACATTTGACTCCCCAAAAGAAAAAGAACCATTTGAAACCTTAGATGATTGTGAGCTCTAGTTCCTTCTGCTTCACCCGAGAACAGTTGTGGCATAGTCACTCCTTGCTCATCTGTTGTTCCCATAAATGATTTGGGAATAACCCCACACTTCTGTAGTGATTCTCTACTTAGCTATTGGTTCTGTTTGTTTGTTTCGGTTCGTAGACCAGCCTGGCCTGGAACTTAGAAATCTGCCTGCCTCTGCCTTACAGGTGCTGGGGTAAAGTTGTGTGTCACCACACCAGGCAGGGTGGTTGTTTTTGAGGCAGGGTTTGCTGTGTAGCTCTGGCTTGTCAGGTAGGGTTATGGCCTAGTCTGGTCACACGGAGTTCTTCTGGTTTCTTGTTTGCTGTTTTTGTTTGTTTTAATCAGCGTGAGCTGCCACATGTGTTTTCTCAGACCTTCTGTCTTTAAAACTACATTTTTATTTTGAGAGTACATGTATGCGTGTTTGTATGTACTCATAAGTGAAAGCGAGAGGACACCTTACCCTTCCATCTGAATCTTCCATCATATGGGTCCTCAGACTTCCTGTGCACTTGGGAACAAATGCCCTTACCCGCTGAGCCATCCTGCCAGCCTGATCTCCCTACTACTTCTTTTTTTTTTCTTTTTTCTTTTCTTTTCTTTTTTTTTTTTTTTTTTTGGTTTTTTGAGACAGGGTTTCTCTGTGGCTTTGGAGCCTGTCCTGGAACTAGCTCTTGTAGACCAGGCTGGCCTCGAACTCCCAGAGATCCGCCTGCCTCTGCCTCCCGAGTGCTGGGATTAAAGGCGTGCGCCACCACCGCCCGGCTCCCTACTACTTCTTAAACCACAACAAAGAATGTCAGGTCTTTACTGGACCTGCCCTGGACTTCAGGGCCTTCAGTCAAACCTTCTGCTTTAGACTACTGTAGTTGCTATGGTAGCTAGTATACATGTAAATAAATTCAGTCACACTTGGCTTCTCAGAATGTCATTGTTTTTGTTTAAATATTTTCTCTGCCATGACTTTTTTAGGCTCAGTGTCAGGTATAATTTTATTTTGTTTTATAGATGTCTAGTATCTGAGATTAGTTGGTATGTATGCTTGAAGGTTAGCTTTGAGTGTCAAAATAGTATGTTTTACTTGTCTGTGCACTCCAGAGTTGATGCTAACTCTTCTGATTAATACCTTCGCTGAAATATGTGCTACCTGAAAGCTATTAAATATTTTATTAGCTTGTTTTTCTTTGATCATATAGGAAACCATGGCTTGTGGTATGAACAGAGATAACAAGAACCAGAATAAGAATCCAGATAAGGGGGAGAAGGGTATTTTCTTTCTGTTTGCTTTTTTATGAGCTGAGATTTCCTTAAGGTTTTGTGAACTTGATGTGATCCTCCTGCATTAGTCTTCCTATAGTTGAGATAAGGGAGTGAGCCACCAACAATCAACCAACCTTCCTTCCTTCCTTCCTTCCTTCCTTCCTTCCTTCCTTCCTTCCTTCCGTCCGTCCGTCCGTCCGTCCGTCTTCCTGTGCTACCCAGGTTGGTCTCTTAATTTATAATTTTCCTGCTTCAGCCTCCTGAACTGAGAGTACAGGTGGATGACACTGCCTAGTGTTATTTTATTCTTTTAAGTTAAACTCTTTCCTCCTTTTTTTTTTCTTTTTTCCTTTTTTTTTCTTCACTGTGTAGCCCTGACAGTCCTGGAACTCATTCTGTAGGCCAGGCTGGCCTTGAACTCACAGAGATCTACTTCTGCCTCCAAGTGCTGGGATTAAAGGCCTGTACCACCTCCACCTGACGTTTAACCTTTTTCTCTTTGAGGTTTTTTCCTTTGAGATAAAATTTCACTATGTAGCCATGGTTGTCTTGGAGCTTGGTATGTAGACCAGGCTTACTTCTGGTAAGTAAGTAGGCCTGTGTCTGCCTTCAAATGTCTTAAAATTTTTGAGTATCCTTACCTTACATGGCATGAAGAAAATAGTAAGGGCATGTACAGGGTGCATATAAAGTAAATAAATGAATAAAGAAGATAGCAAGGAAGGCCAGGTGTGGTGGTACAGAAAGCTGGATAGAGAGTTCAAGGCCAGCTTGGGTAACATGAGACCCTGTCCTAAAACAAAAGAAAAGGCAAGAAGATTAAAATTACAAAATTTTTTTCTGTCTCTTCTTTGTGTGGGTCCCCCCCCCCCCAAGATAAAAACATTGGTGAAGTACACTGTTTTCTCTATAGTCACCCAGGTGGAGGGAATCTCTCTTTATTCCAAACTAAGCCGAACATTCTGTTCCAGAAATGGTATTAGGATAGATGAAGTAGCCAAACGGAGTTCTGAGGGGAGGAGAAGAGGCCTTTCTTAGAATATATGACTAACTAGAATGTATCAGCTCATCTCTGCACAGTGTTGGTTAACAAATCTCTTGGCTGGGCGGTGGTGGCTCACGCCTTTAATCCCAGCTCTTGGGAGGCAGAGGCAGGTGGATCCCTGTGAGTTCGAGGCCAGCCTGATCTACAAGGACAGGCTCAAAAGCTACAGAGAAACCCTGTCTCTAAAAATCAAAACAAAACAAAAACCCAAAAAAACAAACAAATCTCTTAAACTGTAAGTTCTCATTGACAAGAACCTGTATAAAAGGGGCTATATTTTTATTTATTTGTTTGACCTTCAGGGACCATTTTGTTAGAGTTTGAGAGAAAACAATAGATCAGGCAAGCTGGAAATTCTAGTATTTGCCAGGGGAAAGATGGAGAGCAACTCAAATTTTTATTTTTGTGTCTGTCTGTCTGTGTTAGTGTATGCCACATGACCTGCAGTGGTCAGAAGATGGCATAGAATCTTGGAACAGAAATTATAGGTGGTTCTGAACAATCAGTGCAGGTCCTAGAAACTGAATTCCCCTCCCTGAGGAACAGCCAGTAACTGTTGAGCCCCCAAAGTCATGCCTTTGAAGTTAGCCATGGAGGTCAGAAAAACTGAGCAAGTTCAGTGTTTCAGAGGAAGCGTCACTCAGTTTTGGGCCAGCATCTGAACGAAAGAAAGAAAAGGCACAGTTATTATTATTATTTTTGTTGTTGTTGTTTTTTCGAGACAGGGTTTCTCTGTGGTTTTGGAGCCTGTCCTGGAACTAGCTCTTGTAGACCAGGCTGATCTCGAACTCACAGAAATCCGCCTGCCTCTGCCTCCCAAGTGCTGGGATTAAAGGCGTGCGCCACCACCGCCCGGCTCACAGTTATTTTTTTTAATTCTGTCTCAGGCAGACTTCATGAAGGAAGCTTCATTATCAGCTGCCTATATTTTTATTTTGCTGGTTGAGGGAAGTGCTGTTTGCAGTTGATACTTGATTTGAAATCATAAAAGCTAAACCTTTTCTGTTGAACCTTGCATGCAGTTTGTTCACATATACCCCCTCGCCCAAGTTCTGGGATGGAATGCAAGCATAATCTAGTCAAGCTCTACCACCCTGGAATATGTGTATATTAATCCTGCAAAACTCCAGATAGCTAGAACCAGAGTGGAGTGTGATGACATATACACCTGAGTTGCCGGATTCCCAGGACTCAGGCAGAAGCAGGAGTATTGGCACAACTTTTGAGGCCAGTCTGGTTTGCATAGTTTCATGCTAGCTAGGACACTAGAGCAAAAGAGTGGTGGGATTAAAGGTGTGTGCCACTACTACCTGGTTCAAACTACTTTTGAGCTTTTATTTTTAGGTCCTTCCTTGACTTTTCTGATTTTCTGTTCTGTGAAAGGAAAATTGATACTTGCTGGGAAACAAAAATTGAACTTTTCTTTGCCATGTGGCTTGGTTTTAATTGCTTTGATTCAGTTACTGTTATGGAGGTAGTTTTGGTCCAGTCCCTGTTCCCTCCACTTTTGAGACAGAGTCTGATATATCTAAACTGGTCTCAAATTCACTTTGTACTAAGGCAGATCCTGAACTCCTGGTCCCCTGGGTGCAAGAATTAAAAGTGCACTGTCCAGGTGTTTTTGTTTCGGGGTGGAGGGTGGTGGGTAGTGGTGTTTCAAGACAAAGTTTCTCTGTGGAACTCTGGCTGGTCTGGAACTCACTCTGTAGAACAGGCTGGCCTCCAATACAGAGATCCTTCAGTCTCTCTGCCTCTTAAGGACTGGGACGAAAGGTATGCAGCACCATCCCTGCCAGTTCTAAGTTTGTTTGTTTGTTTATTTATTTATTTATTTATTTATTTATTTATTTATTTATTTATTTATTGTTTTTTCGAGACAGGATTTCTCTGTAGCTTTGGAGCCTGTCCTGGAACTCCCTTTGTAGACCAGGCTGGCTCACAGATATCCGCCTGCCTCTGCCTCCCGGGAGTGCTGGGATTAAAGGCGTGCACCACCACCGCCCGGCCAGTTCTAAGTTTAAATTATTGTTTAACCTCTGGAAGCAGTCTTCCTATTTAGCCTCTGTTGGCCTTGGGCTTGAGATCCCCTTATCTTACATTTCTGAGGCTTGGCATTATCATTGTCTTTCTTCTTTTAACATTCATTGTCACTTAGAGCTGACTGTGATCTCGAGCTCTTCACTGAAGCATGCTGATATTTCTGAGTGTTGTTCTTTGGGGAACATACTGTGCCTCCTGCCTGAAGGGTATAGTTAGAATGATTTTCAGTATTCCAGATTAGGGGAGCAAAGAGGTGTTCTGGATATTTCAACAAACTAGCTATTTTTTTTATTGTTTTATTGTTGGAGAGAGATTTTTAGTTTTTGAATTTGTTGGGTTTTTGTTTGTTTTTTCTGAAACTAGCTTCTAAGAGTTAGTATTTTACTTTGTGAAACATTTGTGTTATTGGTAAATATTGAATTGAGTCTCTGAAATACCTTGTCTATGACCTGTTCAGGCAAAACTAGTTGTCTGAATGAAGAATGCACATCCGGCTAGCCTCAATCATCCACAAATTATATGTGTACTTCAAACACTGAAGTCAGTCCCACAGTGTCTTTTAGATTCTCGACTGGTGGATGATGTCATCTCATCTCCAAAGGAAATGCTTCTCCTCTGAAAGTGCTGGGAGAGGCTTTTGCTATTGAGGCCAACCCTGTTTTGTTTCACATACTAGAGAGAGCCCAGCTCACTTCAGAACTACATACTATATGAAGATGTCTTTGTTTAAATTATAACCTCTTTATTTTTAGAGATTCACTTTTATAAAATTTATGTGTATCTGTGTGTGTATGTATGAGTGAATGCCATGTCCAAGGAGGCCAGAAATGGGCATTTGAATCTCTTGGAGCTAGAGCTGCAGGCTGCCCCCTGTTGTAGATTCTAGCAGTAGTACTCAGGTCCTGGAAGTATAGCGAGTGCTGTTAACCCTTGAGCCATCCCTCCAGACCCAGTTATCACCCTCCGAAATATACTGTTTTCACACTTTTCAGAATCATGTTGATAATTTTTTTCTTCTGTTTATTTTTTGTTGTTGTTTTGTTGTTTCGAGACAGGATTTCTCTGTGTAATAGTCCTGGTTGTCCTGGAACTTGCTGTGTAGACCAGCTTGGCCTCGAACTCACCAAGAGCTACTTACCTGCCTCTGCCTCCCGAGTGATGGGCTTAAAGGTGTGCGTCACCACTACCTGGTTCTCCTCTTTCTTTTTTGACATTTTTTCTTTTATAAATTTAATATTATTTTTAGTATTATGGGTGTTTTGCCTTCATGTACCATATATGAAAGCGACCACAGAGGCCAGAGAGGGTATTGGATTTCCTGGAACTGGAGTTACAGACAATTGTGATCTACCGTATTGGTGGCTGGGTCCCCTGGAACAGCAGCCAGTTCTCTTTAACTGCTGAGCCATCCATTGTCGGCCCCCCCATTTTATTGTTAATATTATTTTAAAGATTTATTTATTCATTATATATACAGTGTTCTCCAGGCCAGAAGAGGGCACCAGATCTTACCACAGATGGTTGTGAGCCACCACGTGGTTGCTAGGAATTGACTCAGGACCTCTGGAACAGCAGGCACTGCTTTTAACTGCTGAGCTATCTCTCCAGCCCCTATTATTATTATTATTATAATTTTTTTTTTTTTTTTTTTTTTTTTTTTTTTTGGGTTTTTCGAGACAGGGTTTCTCTGTGGTTTTGGAGCCTGTCCTGGAACTAGCTCTTGTAGACCAGGCTGATCTCGAACTCACAGAGATCCGCCTGCCTCTGCCTCCCGAGTGCTGGGATTAAAGGCGTGCGCCACCACCGCCCGGCCCTATTATTATTTTTTAAGTCTTCAAGTTCTTCTTAATTTGATAAAGTTTCAGATTGCCTGGTATTACCAGGCAAGTTTGTAGAGATTAAGAATGGTGATTGGCAAAGTGGCTGGAAGCAGTCCTTCAAGTATCTTTTCCTCCACAAACACAAGACAGGGTGCTACAAAGGACTAAACTGATAGAGAGTTACACAGAAGTTTTAAACAGCTAGGTGCTGTGGTGCATACCTGCAATTTTAGCAACTTGAGAGACTGAGGTAGGAGGACCACTGTGAGTTCAAAACCAGATTGGGCTACTTAGTGAGTTCCAGGCCACTAAGGTAATAAGACCCTGTTTGTTTTTGTTTTTTTTTAATATTTATTTATTATGTATACAACATTCTTTCTGTGTGTATGCCTGAAGGCCAGAAGAGGGCACCAGACCTCATTACAGATGGTTGTGAGCCACCATGTGGTTGCCGGGAATTGAACTCAGGACCTTTGGAAGAGCCATCTCTCCAGCTTAAAGGTCAACAGGAGAGGTAACTCAGCAGCTAAAACTACTGGCTGCTCTTCCAGAGAACCTAGGTTCAGCCCCAGTACCCATAATGGCAGATCATAACTTCCTGTAACTCCAGTTCCAGGGAACCTGAAACCCTCTTCTGGCCTCCACAGATACCAGATATGCACATGGTGCACAGATATACAGATATGCAAAATAATGATGCGTGTATAAGTTAAAAATAAGTAGCTGGGCGGTGGTGGCACACATCTTTAATCCCCGCACTCGTGAAGCAGAGGCAGGCGGATCTCTGTGAGTTCGAGGCCAGCCTGTTCTACAGAGCAAGTTCGAGGACAGGCTCCAAAGCTACAGAAAAACCCTGTCTCAAAAAAACCAACCAACCAAATAAATAAATAAATCTAGGAGAAAAACAGACAAAATGGTGTAGTGGTATGTGCTTGTAATCCTAGCACTTGGGAGGCAGAGGCTGGAGGAGTTTGAGGCCAGACTGAGTTACCAAAACAAGACTTTGCTCAAAAACTGCAAAGGTAGGGAAGGGAGAAAGAATTGATTGTCTGTACTTTGGTATTTGATGTGGCTGCTTCAATTGTTCTGAAGTTATTTTCAGTAACAATGATTTTTCAGCTTTTTTGTTTTTGTTTTTGTATTTTGAGACAGGGATTCTCTGTGTAACAGTCCTGGTTGTCCTGGAACTTGCTTTGTAGACCAGGCTGGCCTCGAATTTGCAGAGATCTGCCTACCTGCCTTTTTCTCCCTGAGTGCTGGCATTAAAGGCATTGTGCCACCACTGCCTGGCTTTCTCATCTTATTTTTAAATAACTTAAAGCATATCTAGTTTTGGATTTTTGGGATGGAAAATAGTGCTGGCCTTCAATTTGTTGTATAACCAAAGTTGGACTTTAATTCTTGATACTTCTGCTTCTACTTTATGTGTTGGGATTGTTGGATTGTGACACCACACTCTGCCAGAGCCTGTTTTGTTTGGTTTTTAAAAATATTTTTCAAGTTGTAACATGCCTGAGATATGCAAATATTGAGTATCAACATTATAAGAGAGACCACTAATAATTTGGAAGATAGGGTTGTCTTTTTATTTAAAGATTTATTTTTGCCGGGCGGTGGTGGCGCACGCCTTTAATCCCAGCACTTGGGAGGCAGAGGCAGGTGGATCTCTGTGAGTTCGAGACCAGCCTGGTCTATAAGAGCTAGTTCCAGGACAGGCTCCAAAACCACAGAGAAACCCTGTCTCGAAAAACCAAAAAAAAAAAAAATAAAAAAATAAAATAAAAATTAAAATAAAGATTTATTTTTTTTATTTATTATGTATACATTACTCTGCATGCCAGAAGAGGACACCAGATCTCATTATAGATAGTTGTGAGCCAACCTGAGGTTGTTGGGAATTGAACTCAGGACCTCTGGAAGAGTAGCCAGTATTCTTAACCGCTGAACCATCTGTCCAGCCTGTCTTTTTGTTTGCTTGTTTGTTTGTTTTGGTTTCTCTGTGTAGCTTTGGAGCCTGTCCTGGAACTCTCTGTAGGCCAGACTGGCCTCAAACTCAAAGAGATCCACCTGCTTCTGTTGCCCAAGTGCTGGAATTAAAGGTGTGCGCCACTACTGCCCCTGTCTTTTTTTTTTTTTTAAGTTTTTATTTTGTGCGTGCACCATACCATGCATATAGAGGTCAGAGAACAACTTTGGGAGTGGCTTCTAGCCTTCTTATCCACCTGACTTCTTAACGTGGATTCTAGGGGTTGAACTCAGGTTTTTAGACTTGTACAGCAAGATCTTTTTACCTGTGGAGTTACCTCCCAACCCCATGCTTCCCTCTTTCAGAGAAGAGTCTCTCATATATATATGTTTGTTTAAGATTGAAGGTTATCCCAAAGTAATGCCATAATGATTTGATGTTATATGTATACCTGTCTGTATGTGGGCATGTTCATGTGAGTTTAGGTGCCCTTAGATGCCAGAGGCATCAGAACCCCTGAAACTGAATTGGCCATCTGTCCAGCCTCCTGTTTATTATTAATTTTTTATACTTTTCTCCATGTGTATATGTGTATGTTTATGCATACATTTGTGTGGGGCGATGTCAAAGAATGAGGTGTAGGAATCAGTTCTCTTCCTCCCATGTGGGTCCCAGAGATTGAACTCAGGTTGTCAGGTACCATGGCAGGCACCTTTATTAAATAGCCCTCTAGGCATTTTTTCCTTTCTAACTTATTTTTGTAGCATGGGACAGTGATTTTGTTAAGAACCTTAGTTGATGTGTGTTTGGGTGGTGGTGGTAGTGGTTTGTTGGGTAGCTGTTGAATACTGGAATGTTGGAACTAAAGGTTTTTAAACAAAGAGAATGACACTGAAACTTACTCTGTGTGTCTCTTTAGTTTGCAGTATACAGATTAACATACTTCTTGGGCTGGAGAGATGGCTCAGTGGTTAAGGACACTGACTGCTTTTCCAGAGGACCCATGTTCAATTCCCAGCACCCACATGTCAGCTCACAGCTGTCTGTAACTCTGGTTCCAGGGGATCTAACACCCTCCTATGTACAAACAAAGGCAAAATACCCATACATATAAAATAAAAATAAATCAGTCTTAAACTAGGTAGTAGTGGTGCAAGACTCCTAGCAGACAGACCTTTTTTTTTTTTTTTTTTTGGTTTTTCGAGACAGGGTTTCTCTGTGGCTTTGGAGCCTGTCCTGGAACTAGCTCTGTAGACCAGGCTGGTCTCGAACTCACAGAGATCCGCCTGCCTCTGCCTCCCGAGTGCTGGGATTAAAGGCGTGCGCCACCATCGCCCGGCCTAGCAGACAGATCTTATGAGTTGCAAGGCCACCTGGTCTACAGAGTCAGTTCCTGGACAGTCAAGGATACACAGAGAAACCCTGTCTTGAAAAACAACAAAAAATATCAGCCTTTAAAAAACAACATGCTGAGCTAGACGTTGGTGGCGTCTTTAATCCCAGCCCTTGGGAGGCAGAGGTAGGTGGATCTCTGATTTTGAGGTCAACCTGGTCTACAGAGCAAGTTCCAGGACAGTCTCCAAAGCGACAGAGTAACCCTGTCTCGAAAAAACAAAACAAAAAACAACCAAAAAAAAAAGTCAACATGCTGTTTATAAAAGGTTAATCTATGGTTCACGAAAAATAGAAACTAATCAAATTAAGCTGACATCAGCATGTATTCACTGTCATTTGAGAGTCTTTTACATATGAATAAGTATATGTCTAGTTGTTTTCAAGTTTGTTATACTCTTTTCCCCATTTTGTTCTTATGTATATGGGTGTTTTGCTTACATGTATGTCTGTGTACCACATGTGCACAATGCCTCCAGAGTCCAAACGAGGCCATCCATCCCCTGGACTGGAGTTGCAAACAGCTGTGAGCTGTGGGTGCTGGGTAGAGGCAGTCACCATCAGCTCTTACCGTACTTTCTTTTACAGCAACTTTTTTCTGGGTATAGTAGTTCACACCTGTAATGCCTGATTTTGGGAAGCTGAGGCAGAAGGTTCTGAGTTCAAGGCTAGACTGGACTTATAAGACCCTGACTGAAGTTTTTTTATTTTTATTATGACATACTATCTAAGTTATCAGTAAACATAACATTAAAAAATAATGGTTATTTGATATAAAGTAATGGTTATATAGTCTTCTATTTTAAACTGTCCTGTGATTTATTCTTCCTTACGTATGTTGTTTCCTATACAGTACCTGTACATTTATACTTCTTTTTTTTTTTTTTTTTTTTAAAGATTTATTTATTATATACACAGTGTTCTGCTAGCATGTATGCCTGCATGCCAGAAGAGGGCACCAGATCTCACTACAGATGGCTGTGAGCCACCATGTGGTTGCTGGGAATTGAACTCAGGACCTTTGGAAGAGCAGGCAGTACTCTTAACCTCTGAGCCATCTCTCCAGCCCCCACATTTATACTTCTTATATACACTTATGTACAGTAACTATCTTTGTATATGCACTCTATATAGAATAGCTTTAGATCTGAAAAGTTCATCCAGTTGGAATTTACTGGAGAGTTAAATGATTTGGAGTAAAAGTTTTGTGGTTACTGGAATTTTTAAATTTTATTTATCTATTTATTTTACTTTTTTCAAAACTGCTTTTTTTTCTGGCACTAGCTCTGTAGACCAGGCTGGCCTTAACTCACAGAGATCTGCCTGCTTCTTCCTCCTGAGTGCTGGGATTAAAGGTGTGCGCCATTACCGCCTGGCAGCCACTGGAATTTTTGTGCCAGGACTATGTCTCTTGGATAGGAGCAATTTAACTTAGAATGACAAAAGCAGTCAGTTCACAGTGTGGTGCTGGAAACCGAGTGCCATTATGCACGTATGGGTTTTTATTAACTAATGTGAATATATTTAGTCTACTGTAAGCAAATGGTACTCCAGAATAAGTGATAACTTTCTGTTTTCCCTTATCAGGTTTCAACTTTCTGTGCTGTGGGGTCCACCGTAAGAGAGGTAGATCCAATGTGTGTCTGTGCTGAAGAAGCATGAGCTCCTTGCAGTAACTGGCAGCCAGCTCTTCCCCTAACAGTGATAGTGTGTGGTGTCCTCTGCCAGGACGATGCTGTCTTAACATGGATACGTACCCTTCTCAGTTTTGTTTCAGTGCATTAGTCCCAGCTTTTTCCTTGTGATTTTTTTATTAGTTCAGTTCTTTTTTTTCTTTTCTATTTATGTTATACTTATTCCTCTTGAGTTTTCCAGTCCTGTAGATGGGATTCAAAATGTTTGCTTACACCCGAGCATGGAGTCTCATGGCTTTAATTCCAGTCAGTGCTCAAGAAGAACTGCCAACCAGTGAGTTGTAAATGGAGATGGGCTACACAGTGAGACCTTATCTTGGGAAGAAAAAGACCAAACAAGTAGTTACAATCATTCATAATCATAATTGATAGTGTTTCTTGACTCTAAGTCTATGGGGTTTGATTCTTACAGCAGCTCTGTGGAGGTACTTGATGCTATTCCTGTGGTTTCTTTTTCTTTTTACCCCCCCTGTTCTTGTTTTTTGGTAGTGGATGGGGTAGGCTTGCAGGAGATTGACCCTATAGACAGGTAAATCTTGTGAGTTTGAGGCCAGCCTGGTCTACAAAGCAGGACAGTAATATAGAGAAACTCTATCTCAAAAAACAAACAGACAGCAAAAGAAAAGTTTGTATTATCTCCAGGCCTTATTTTTACATTTTATGAAGGAAGTAACCAGGGCCTAGAGAGCTTTAACCAAACTGCCCAATTTACCTACTTAGTAAATGATGAACCCTGTGTTAAGACCTAGCAAATCTAAATGCCTGAATTGTAAAACTCTTATTCTTTTTTCTCTCTCTCGCTCTTTTTTTTTTTCCCCCTGGAGCCCATATTTTTACCCACTATGTTGTTATTGCTCCTGCTAGTCTTATTTTTCTGGTGCTGGGGATCAAACCCAGTGCCTTGATCATGGGAGAGGAGCAACACTCTGGATTGCCTGCTCTCCCTTGCTAATTTGTGTGAACTAACTTGGCTGTAAGCTAGATGTTTCTTGCTGAATGTATTCTCTCTGAGCCAGAAGTCCTTCAAGGAGAGACTAGCACAGAAAAGAACTTTAATTTTTCTGATCTCTTTTAGAAGCATCAAAATTCTGAACTCTCGCAAGCATACTTAGTATGTGAATTATTAGTCACTCCTTCAGAAACAATTTTGAAAGTTAACATGCAGTTTTGAAAAATGATTTATTATTTTGTGTGTATGGGTGTTGGTTTCTTGCATGTATTTCTGTGTACCTGCTCTGTGCCTAATGCCTGTAGAGGCCAGAAGTATGGAATCCCTTGAAGCTGCCATGTGAGTGCTGGGAATTGAACCAGGTCCTCTCGAAAAAGTCAGTGATTAATTGATTACCCATTTCTCTAGCCCTATTAACATATGTTTTTGCCAAGAATTAATAACTGATCTTGTAGATAAGTACAAGATATCTAAAAGAAATTCTTGTGTTTATATATTGGAAGTCTTCTTTTGATCTAATATAGCATAGCAGTGAAAAGTCATGCTGTTTTGTTTTAAATTTTTATTATTGTTTTAGTATAAAATTTATTGTGTACATGTGTGAGAGGGAGAGATTTGTGTGGGGACATTCATATGTGGAGGGCAGAGGACACCTGTAGACTAAATTCTCTCACCTTTACCCGTGTCTAGAAGATGAACTGAGATAGGCAGACCTGCATAACAAGTACCCACTGAGCCATCTTGCCAACCATGCTTTTCTTTTGAGACAAGGTCTCTAGTAACTCAGGCTGACCTTGTGCTCGGAGATCTGACTGCTTCTGCCTTCTGAGTGCTGGCATGTTTAATCCTGGCTAACTTACTTTTTGTTTTTTCTTTTTGAGAGAAGAGTCTCTCTTTTTTTTTTTTTTTTTTTTTTTGATTTTTCGAGATGGTTTCTCCGAAGCTTTTGGTTCCTGTCCTGGAACTAGCTCTTGTAGACCAGGCTGACCTTGAACTCACAGAGATCCGCCTGCCTCTGCCTCTGAGTGCTGGGATTAAAGGCGTGCGCCACCACCACCTGGCAAGAGAAGAGTCTCTTTATGTGATCCTGGCTGTCATGTAACTCTCTGTTTAGACCAGGCTGGCCTCAAACTTGGAGTCAGACATCTGCCTGTCTCTGCCTTCCAAGTGCTACCATGCCTGGTCCCACTAATATCTTAAGCAAAAACAAAAAATGTTCCTTTTAAAATGTGTTTGGTAGTCTGTTCCTGTAACTCTAGCACTTGAAGGACTAGTGCAGGAGAGTTGGTATACATTAGTGAGGGCAGCCTGGGTAGAGAACACCAAAACCATGAAGAATACCTGTACTCTCTGAGCCAGGTGTGTATGCTGGAAGCTTCTTAGAAGGCTAAGGTGAGAGGATCATTTGAGCAACATAGCAAGACTCTATTGCAAAATAAAATACTATTTTTTTGTTTTGTTTTTGAGACAGGATTTCTCTCCATAGTGCTGGCTGTCATGGAACTCAATTTGTAGACCAGGCTGGCCTTGAACTCACAGAGATCCACATGCCTCTGTCCCCCCAAGTGCTGTGGGGAAAGGCATGTACCACCACGCACCCAGGTTTCTTTTTCTTTTGTAAAAAGGGCCAGGTGATGGTGGTGCACGCCTTTAATCCAAACACTTGGGGGGTAGAGGCAGGCAGGGGGATCTCTGTAAGTTTGAGGCCAGCCTGGTCTACAACATTCCAGGGCAGCCAGGGCCATATAGAGAAACTCTTTCAAAGTCATATCTGGCTGGGCAGTGGCAGCACATGCCTTTAGTCCTGGTACTGGGGAGCCAAAAGTAGGCAGATCTCTTGAGTTCAGGGCCAGCCTGGTCTACAGATTGAGTTCTGGGACAGCTGGAGAGTTCAGGGCTACATGGAGAAAGGAGAAACTCTATCTTTAATGTTTCTTGTGTATTGGCTTGAAGATGGACAGATAGCTTTCTTTTGTGACAAGAGGTGAGCTAAGTTCTCAAATTCTACCTAATTCCTTTTTATTTTATTTCATATATTATTTTTTTAAAGATGGAATCTCTATTTGGCCCTGTTTGTCCTGGGTCTTTCTTTTTTTTTTAATTATTTATTTATTTTGTATACATTGGTGTTTTGCCTGCAGATCTATCTGTGTGAAGGCATCAGATACCCTGGAACTGGGGTTACAGACAGTTGTGAGCTGCCATATGGGTGCTGGGAATTGAACCCAGGTCCTCTGGAAGAGCAGACAGTGCTCTCAACCGCTGAGCCATCCCTCCAATCCCCTGTCCTGGGTCTTTCTGTGCATACCAGGCTGACTTTGAACTCAAACCCACCTGCCTCTCTGCCTGCGGAGTGCTGAGATCAAAGATACACACCACCACGCTGGACTCTTGTTTATTTTTATGTAAAAGTCTTGCTATTTAGTCCTTTGCTTGGCCTAGAACCATGTATCCCAAGCTTGCCAGGAACTCACTGTAATCTTGCTTTAGCCTTCCAAGTGCTGGGATTGCTACTACACAACAGCAGGCTCAACTTTTTTCTTGTTACTCGTGTCTTTTTTTTTTTTTAAAAAAAGATCTATTTGTTTATTATATGTTCAGTGCTCTGCCTGCATGTGTGCCTGCACATCTGAAGAGGGTGCCAGATGGTACTATAGATGGTTGTCAGCTACCTTGTGGGTGCTGGGAATTGAACTCATGACCTCTGGAAGAGCAGCCAGTGCTTTTAACCTCTGAACTACCTCTCCAGCCTTTTCTTGTTATTCTTTTAGTTTTGAGACAAGGTCTCTCTATTTAGTCCTGACTGTCCTGGAACTTGGTGTGTGCTGTAAGGAGAGGGCCCCTTGTTTGTCCCGGCCGCCCAACTGGCTTACATCTGAAATAACCACACAGAAACCGTATTAATTAAAAAACACTGCTTGGCCATTAGCTTTAACTTCTTATTGGCTAACTCTTACATATTAGTTTAACCCATCTCCATTAATCTGTATTGCCACGTGGCAGTGGTTTACTGGAGATTCTAACTGGCATCCATCTCAGGTGGAGGATCCATGGCTTCTCTGACTCTGCCCTTCTTCCTCCCAGCATTCAGTTCTGTTTTCTTCGCCTACCTAAGTTCTGCCCTATCAACTAGGCCAAGGCAGTTCTTTATCCATTAACCAATGAAAGCAACACACAAACAGAAGAAACTCCTACACCAGGTATGTAGACCAGGCTGGCATTGAAAGCAGAGATCCTCCTACATCTGTCTCCCCAGTGCTGAAAGACATGTGCCTTGCCTAAGTGCCCCCCCCCTTTTTTTTCTTTTAGACAGGTTTTACTATGTAGCCCAGGCTGTCCTGGAACTTGCTATGTAGACCAGGCTGCCCTTAAATTCATGGAGATCCACCTGCCTCTCCCTTGCACCTCCCCAAGATGGGATAAAGGCAGGGACTACTAAGCCTGGCTAGGCCCAGCTGTGTTGTTTGTGAAGCAAAGGTTTTGGTGTTCTTTTTGGTTTTTTGAGACAGGGTTTCTCTGTGGTTTTGGAGCCTGTCCTGGAACTAGCTCTTGTAGACCAGGCTGGTCTCGAACTCACAGAGATCCGCCTGCCTCTGCCTCCCGAGTGCTGGGATTAAAGGCGTGTGCCACCACTGCCCGGCGTTTGGTGTTCTTTTGATGTGCTGTTGCTCTCTTCCATTTCCCTCTCCCCAAACCTCCCTGTTCCCTATCTTGGAATGTCTTAAATAAGTTCAGTTCTTTTACAATTTCACCAACACTTCAGATCATATTTCTGCAGACCTGGGCATGGTGGTGCAAGGCTGCAGTTCCATCATGTGGGAGTTGGATACAAGAGGATCCAGCTCAAGGTCATCATTACCTACAAGTCAAATTGGAGACCAGTCTAGCTGCAGAAGACACTGCCTCTAAAACCAAAATGGGGGAGAAAGTATTTCTATAGATAAATAGTCTTCTTTCTTGGGAGTAGAACGTTGTAACAATCACAGTATTATTGTATCTACAAACTTAAAAATAGTTGTGGCTAGACATGCAATTCAGTGGTAAATCATTTGTTTATTGTGGCTGCATGTGTGTTAGGGTGTGTGTGCCACAGTGCATGTATGGGCGATCAAAGGACAACTTGTGAAAGGTGATTCCTTTTTTGCCATTATGGAACTTTCAGATGTGGAATTCAGTTTGTTAGGTGCCCTTCCCTCTAAGTGGCCTTCCTAGCCTTGAAGCCTTCCTAGCCTTATTCCCTGGTGCTGCAAAAGAACAAACAAGTTAATACACACTCAATAATAAGAATTATTTAAATTTTCTCTTAAGACTTCTATCTGCATTTTAAAATGATCATTATTACATTTATTTTTGTGTGGGAGGCTGTGGTGTGCTATGACATGCTTATGGAGGGCAGAGGAAATGTTGCAGGTGCCTGTTGTCTCCTTTCACCATGTGCCCTGCGATCAGACTGGGGTGGCAGGCACCTTCACCCACTGACCCATCTTGCTGGTTCAGCATCTAAACAAGTTTAGGTAAATGTATCTCTAAAATCCCAATTTCAATAGCCCCCACTCCTTGGAGTAAGAGCCAGATAAGATACATTTGTAAGCTTTAAAAGTTGTATATTAATAGGTGTGATGGCAGGTACTTGTAGTCTCAGTCCGTGCTCAGGAGTGGAGGCAGGATGGTGAGGTGTTCACAGCTAGTCTTGCTATTTGTTTGATCAGGAGTTGGAGGCTAGCTTTGGCTATGTGAGACCCTGTCTTTTTTCCAAGTCCTGGTTGTTCTAGAACTCACTTTATAAATCAGGTTGACCTCGAACTGAGATCCCCCTGCCTCTGCTTCCCAAGAGCTGGGATTAAAGGCGTGCTCCACCACTCCTTGGTTTCCTGAAGATATTTTGAATAAATACTAGGAAAAATTTATGATGGACAGTCGTCCACTCTGTTATTTGTATGAGACAGTTCAGGTTCTCCTTGAATTCACTGTGTAACCTAGTATGACCTTGCCTCCATTTTCCAAGTGCTGGAATTACAGGCTAGTACTGTTAGGTCTCCTAGGCATGCCCCACACTCACCCCCTAGTACTGGGAAGTAGATTCAGATCTTCTAGGCAAGTATTCTATCCTAGCCGGATGTTCTGGTCTTATCTATGGAGGTAAATCTTTTTATTGTTTTGTTTGGCCTTGGAGTTTACTGTGTAACATACTCTGGCCTTGAGCTAGCAAGCTTTCTACTTTGATAATCCTGCTTCAGCCTCTGAAATGCTAGAATTATAGGCAGTGCTACTTGACCGAGCTCCTTGGGTATCTGTCTCTTGGACCCTCTTTCTTTCTGCCACGTATCACTGACATTTTCTCTGATGATTAAATGTATTAAGAACAGTTGCGGTGGTGGGGGGGGGCTGGAGAGATGGCTCAGTGGTTAAGAGCATTGCCTGCTCTTCCAAAGGTCCTGAGTTCAATTCCCGGCAACCACATGGTGGCTCACAACCATCTGTAATGAGGTCTGGTGCCCTCTTTTGGCCTGCAGACACACAGACAGAATATTGTATGCATAATAAATAAATAAATATTTAAAAAAAAAAAAGAACAGTTGCAGGCTGTGGAGAGATGGCTTGGGTTGGAGACATGGCTCAGAGGTTAAGAGAACTGACTGCTGTTCCGGAGGTCCTGTGTTCAATTCCCAGCAATGCTCTTAACCTCTGAGCCATCTCTCCAGCCTCCCCCACAGGGTGTTTTAAGTGGGCTCTCAGAGGTGAAACACATGGTTCTGGGTTTTCATGTGCTCCCTCCCCACTGTCCTGTCTCCCCGCCATGCGCTCGGCCACCCGAGGCGCTGTATTTAATAAAACGATGGGCATTTTAATCTGGCTTGATCTGACCTAATTGGATATCTTTGCACCGACAGAGACGCCCCTTTTATTTTTTCTTAGCAAATGTGACCATGTGAGTCAGAAAGGGGAGATACAATAAGAATGGAATATGCAGTATGCGACCTTTAACCTCAACAGGCGGAGGTAGGCAGATCTCTGAGCTTGAGACCAGCATGGTCTACAAAGTGAGTTTTAGGACAGCCAAAGCTATGCAGAGAAACCTTTGTCTTGAACAGAAAAGAATGGAATATGTATAAGGCCCTTACAAGTATGGAAGAGGAAGAAAGAACATTTAAAAATGCTGTTGACTCAGCTGGTAAAATAGCCATGCAAACCTAAGCACTTGTTTAACCCTGGAAGCTGGTGCCTCACTTTTGTAATTATAGCAGGAAGGCTCAGGAATCAGGAAGAAAACATCATAGAGGCAGAAAGGAGACTGCCTCCAAAACAAACAAATAAAAGCTGGAAGGCAATAAATAACTAGTTTTTCAGAGTTGTCTTTGCTAGCTACACGAATGATCAAGGCTTATACACACAATAAATAAGTCAGTAGATTTTATTTTAAATGAGTTTTTTTTTTTTTTTTTAAGTGCTATTCAGCCAGGCAGTGGGGGTGCATGCACACCTTTAATCCCAGCACTAGGAAGGCAGAGGCAGGCGGATCTCTGAGTTCAAGGCCAACCTGGTCTACAGAGCAAGTTTCAGGACAGGCTCCAAAGCTACACAGAGAAACCCTGACTCACCCCCCCCCCCAAAAAAAAAATAGTGCTATCTAAAAGGATTTGGTATTAGTGCAAGAGGCAGTGAATAGTTCATGACCATGTTTAGTTTGATTTGACTTAAACTGTGGTCTCCAAAGTGAGTTTGGTAAAGGTTTTGTGACTGTGTTTATATGTGCTTAACATTTTTCTTTTCTCTTTTCTTTTTTTCTGTTTTTTTTTTGAAGCAGCAGCATCTGGAATCAAGAGAGCTGCAGGTTCCGAGGTAAGCTTTTTTTTTTTTTTAATTTTTGGTTTGCTAAAAGCATAATTCTGGCATAGAAGGATAGCTGTCTAGGTATGTCCAAACTCCTTACCCCACAACACACAGCTGTCACCTGCAGAGTTCATGCTTGAGAACCATGTAGTTGAGTTACAAAAAATGAAAAAGAAGGCCTGGAGAGACGGCTCAGTGGTTGGTTACAAGCACTGGCTGATCTTTTAAAGGCCCAGAATTCAATTCCCAGCAACCACATGGTGGCTCACAACCGTCTATGGAGGAGTCTGATGTCCTCTTCTGGCATAAAGGCATGCATACAGGTAGAGCCCCCACACAAAGAAAACAAACAAATAAATCTTTAAAAAAATAAAATGACAAAATATCTTAAGTAACTTTATGGTTTTGTGTTGGATCATATTTGAAGTTGTCTTGAGCTGTATGTAGGCCATGGGTTAGACATGGCTATGATTTTCTCTTTGCTTATGTCTTGGAGAGTTAGATAGGATCCTCGTGTGTGTGAGTGAGAGAGAAAGGGAAAGAGAGACATTTATTTGACTTGTTAATTTATTCAAAAAAAAAAACGTGCAGTTGCATAAAAGAATCATAATCTCATATTTCTAAACACAGCAGTTGTCAAAAATAATGGTTGGGCGGTGGTGGCATATGGCTTTAATCCCAGCACTCGGGAGGCAGAGGCAGGCGGATCTCTGTGGCTTCGAGGCCAGCCTGGTCTACAAGAGCTAGTTCTAGGACATGCTCCAATGCCACAGAGAAACCGTCTCAAAAAACAAAACAAGAGTACAAATAATTATAGACTAGGGTACAGGATTTAGTGCAAAAACCACACTGTAGCCGGGCGGTGGTGGCACACGCCTTTAATCCCAGCACTTGGGAGGCAGAGGCAGGTGGATCTCTGTGCGTTTGAGGCCAGCCTGGTCTACAAGAGCTAGTTTCAGGACAGGAACCAAAAAAGCTACAGAGAAACCCTGTCTCAAAAAAAAAAAAAAAAAAAAAAAAAAAAAAAACCACACTGTACAGAAAAGTCTGAATCCTCCAGCTTCACTGACTCCGATACTGAATGTGTTTTCTTTACATCCCTCAACTTCTCCCGAGTCTTTTTAGAAACTTTCTGGGTCTGTTGAAGATCAGTATGTGTGGTCTCTACTGGTAGTCTGGAATCATCGTCCAGGTCTTTTGCAGGATCCCTCCCCTCCTGGTTTTTTTTTTTTTTTTCGATTTTGTTTTTTGAGAGAGGGTTTCTCTGTAGCTTTGGAGCCTGTCCTGGAACTAGCTCTGTAGACCAGGCTGGCCTCAAATTCACAGAGATCTGTCTGCCTCTGCTTCCCGAGTGCTGGGATTAAAGATGTGTACCACCACCTCCAGGCTTTGTTTTGTTTTTTTAGACAAAGTTTCTCTGTATCTCTGTTTTGGAACTCATTATGTAGGCCATTCTGGCCTCAAACTCAGAGATCTGCTTGCCTCTGCCTTTAGAGTGTTGGGATTAAAAATGTGTGCCACCACTCCCAGACTTTTTTTTTTAATAGTGTATATGTATGTTTGGTGCACGTGCATGTGTGGGAGCACTGTGTTCATATGTGTGTAGAGATGGGCGATTGTCAGGTGTCTCTGTATACACATATACTCAGTGTAGGTGCTCCTCCCCTGTATATATTCAGACAGAGTCTGTTGCTGAACTTGGAACTCAGCAATTGGGCTAATCAAGCTAGCCAGCCTGATCTCTGCCTCTCAAGTGACAGGATTACAGTGGACTGCCACAATTACCTAGCTTTTTACATGGGGAGCTAAATACAGGTCTTCATGCTTAAGCTGCAGGCTCTTTACTTGCTGAGCCAACTCTGATACAATAATAATTTTTATTTTTTAAAAATATTTATTTATTATGTATACAATATTCTGTGTGTATGCCTGTAGACCAGAAGAGGGCACCAGACCCCATTACAGATGGTTGTGAGCCACCATGTGGTTGCTGGGAATTGAACTCAGGACCTTTGGAAGAGCAGGCAATGCTCTTAACCTCTGAGCCATCTCTCCAGCCCTGATTTTTGTTTTTTTTGAGACAGGGTTTCTCTGTGTAACAGCCCTGGCTCCTCTGAAACTCACTCTATAGACCAGGCTAGTCAGTCTCAAACTCACAGATATTCACCTGCCTCTGCCTCCAGAGTTCTGGGATTAAAGGTGCATGCCACCACCCCCAGCTATAATACCTTATATTGATTGAGTATATCTTTTGTTTTTGAGTTTTACTGGAATATTTATTTACTTAATTTTGAGGCAGGATCTCAGTTAACCAAGTCTAGCCTTCCACTGTTCTCTGTTTAAGGTCTCTGAGGCTGGCTTTAAACTCCAGAGCCTCTGCCTCCCCCCACCTGAGTGTTGGTATTACAGGCATGTGCCATCACGCCGGGCTGCTCACCGACTGAGCAGGCACTCTCGCAGAGGAGCTGTATGCCTGATCCTTGTTTCTTTTCTAGAGACAGTCTCACTCTGTACTCAGGCTAGTCTGGTATTGACTGTATAGCATGAACTAACTCGTAACATTGGGTAGTCCTCTGCCTCAACCTCCCATATATTGGGATTGTGGCTATATTTATACCTGTCTTTCCTATGCAGAGTATTTTCAATTTTCTGTCCTTCCCCCACATGGAGATTTCCTAGCCCCTCCCACCCTAGTTTTGTTTCACTCCGGTACTTGTGTCAGGGTTCAGAATCTTGAACTGGCACTTTTTTTCTTAGATTTTAGGGTTTTCTTTTTCTTTTTTTTTTTCTTTTTTTTTTTTTTTTTTTGACTATCTTTCAGGTCTTTGAAAGATATACTATATTTACCTCTTATTGTTTTAGATATTATTTTAGACCTCATATAGCTTCAGACTCGCTATGTGACCAAGATTGGACTTGAACTTCTGGTCATCCCACCTCTATCCTCCCAAGTACTGGCTGGGTTTTTCACTACCATGATCACTTACCCTGCCTCTTATATTAAGGGCCTTGATTATCAGGTTTTGAGATTGTGGCATACTGTTTTCACTAGTCTTGTCCTCTGGTTCCCTAACTTGGTGGATAATGACATGAAATGTAACTTGGTGATTGTTGTACCAGCATGTAGACCCCGGGAGTGGTCAGTTAGAGTCTGCTCTGGTTCTGCAGCTGTCATACAGAGTCTCATATCCACCTCAGTCTCTTCAAGGCTGCTTAGACGCCTCCTGTAAAGCTTTTGTTTCTTGTTTTGTTGTGTTTGAGGCAGGGTTTCTCTGTGTAGCACTGGCTATCCTGAAACTTACTCTGTAGACTAGGCTGACCTCGAATTCAGAGATCTGCTTGTGTCTGCCTCCCAAGTGCTGGTGTTAGTCTTATGCCTACTTTTTTTTTTTAATATTTATTTATTTATTATGTATACAATATTCTGTCTGTGTGTATGCCTGAAGGCCAGGAGAGGGCGCCAGACCTCTTTACAGATGGTTGTGAGCCACCATGTGGTTGCTGGGAATTGAACTCAGGACCTTTGGAAGAGCAGGCAATGCTCTTAACCACTGAGCCATCTCTCCAGCCCCTTGCCTACTTTTTTTTTATTACTCTTAAGTTTTTTTAGATTTATGGATTTTGCTTTGATTTGTATGAATGTTTTACCACATATGTGCCTGGTACCCATGGAGGACCAAAGAATTTGTTGAGTTTCTCTGGACTGGAGTTACAAGTGGTTTTGAGTGGTCAGGTGGGTGCTGGGATTGAACCCAGTGTCCTCCCGAAGAGCAGCAGACGTTCTTAACCTTGAACCATTTCCCAACCTCCTGGTTTGTTTGGGGGACAGAGAGTGGGGTGGTTGTTTATTTTACTTGTATAAATGTTTTCCTAGCATTTATGTATATGCTCTTGTGCATGCCTGGTGCCCAAAGAGATCAGAAGAGGACTTCAGATCCCCTGGAGCAGGAGTTAAGGGGCTTGTAAGCCTGGGACCTCTCTAAGAGCAACAAGTGTCCTTAACTACTGAGCTATGTTTCCAGACTCATTATTTTTATACTATCACTTCAGCTGTTTATCATATTATGTGGAAATGAGAAACTATTGTCTTTTTGGGGTTTTGAGACTGCCACAACTATGTACCACAGGTTAACATTTAGCTTACTGTGTAGCCTAAGATAGCCTTGCACTAACAAGTTAACTCATCCTCCCAAATGCTGGGGTTATAAGTGTATACCACTACTTGGCCATATGGTAATTTTAATTCTTTCTGTTTAGGGACCTTATGCCTCTGTCATGCCTGTCAAGAAAATAGGCCACCGAGGTGTTGATTCTTCTGGAGAGACTACATATAAAAAGGTAAGTCTGGACAGGCTAGATGGAATGCCTTACTTTGGTAACACACCAGGGACAGTACTGTTACCATGTTGGTTTTTGTTATAGTTTGCTCTTTTTGAGATGGTGTCTCATTCTAACACTGGATGGCCTGGAACTCACTTTGTAGTTGAGGCTGACCTTGAACTCCTGGTAGTCTTCTTAGCCTCTCAAGTGCTTAGATTATAGGTGTGAGCCACCAGGCCTGGCCAGTACTGTTCTTTTTTGTTTGGTTGGTTTTGGTTTTTCAAGATAGGTTCTCTCTGTAGATTTGGAGCCTGTCCTGGAACTCACAGAGATCCACCTGCCTCTGCTTCCCAAGTGCAGAGGTATACACTGCCTGGCATGGCTAGTGCTGTTCTTGATACTGCTCTCTACAAACCACTTCATTTGGTTTTCTTTGTTATTTATTTATTTATTTGGTTTGTGGTTTGGTTTTGTTTTATTTGAGACAAGGTCTCTCTATTTAGCCTTGACTGGCCTGGAATTCACTGTGTAGACCAGGCTATTCTGGAATTTACTCTGTAAACCAGACTGACCTTCCTCTGCCTCCTGAATGCTGGGGCTTAAGGAATGCACCACCACTGCCTGGCTGAATTTATTATTATTTTTAGTATTATGCATGTTTTGTCTTCATGTATGTCTGTGCACCACCACATGCCTGGTGCCCATAGAGGCCAGAGAGGGTGTTGGGTCCCCTCAAACTGGAGTTACATAACAGTTACAATTGTGAGTCACTATGTGGTTGCTTGTGCCCTCTGTCTGGAAGAGCAGCCAGTGCTCTTAACTGCTGAGCTATTGCTTTTCTGATTCTTTGTAATTTGAGATTTTAGTCTCAAGTTGCCTGGTATTACCAAGCAAGTTTGTGTATTCTTTCTTTTAGTTTTTTTGAGACAGGGTTTCTCTGTAGCTTTGGAGCCTGTCCTGGAACTAGCTCTTGTATACCAGGCTGGCCTCAAACTCTCAGGGATCCACCTATCTCTGCCTCCAGAGTGCTGGGATTAAAAGCATGCACCACCACTGCCCAGCTCCACAAGTTTGTACATTCTGACAATGGTGATTTGCGAAGTGACTAGAAACCAGTCTCCAGTATCCTCAGTCCCACAGTATTGGATTTCTTCTGACCAAGATGCTGCTTGCATGTGGTGCATAGACATACATTCAGCCAAAACACCCATACACAAGTTAAATTTTTCATGTGTGATGGTTTTGTGTGTGTGTGTGTCTGTCTGTGTGTCTTTGTAGTCCTGGCTGACCTGAAACTTCTATGTAGACCACCCTGGCCTTCCAATGCCCAGAGATCCATCTGCTTCTGCCTCTTAAGTGTTGGAATTAAAGATATACACCACTATTCCTGGCTTTGTTTTCTTTTTTAATAAGAGGGTTTTCATGGCTGCCTTTAATCCCAGCACTCAGGAGGCAGAGGCAGGCAGAATTCTGTGAGTTTGAGGCCAGCCTGGGCTATGGTATAGAGTGCATTCCAGCAGTCAGGGCTACACAGAGAAACCCTGTTTCACAAAACAAAGCAAAAGTTTTTTTGTGTGTTTTCACTACTTTAGTGTTCTTGTCCTTCTTTCAGAGGACCAAAGCTTCTCTATGTATTCAGTCAAATCAGAATCTCTGTTAATTTTCATTACATAAAGATGACTCAAATGTTTGGAGGGGCCCAATATAAAATAAAAAGGCAGATAGCTTTTCCCTAACTGAGGCCAGCATAGGTGGTCCTCCCTGGCTACTCTGGATCTTTACTGTTTCCTAATCATTTCTAGGTTTAACTGCCAAGTGGAGGGCTGGGATAGCCTAAATTCTATCTAAACTATTGGAAGGGCCTTTGCTTTCAAGTGTTTTTTCTTACATTTCCGTCATGAGTTTTGTGGGTTTGGTTGATTGGTTTAGTTTCTTAAGACCAGGTATAGTTCAAACTGATCTAAATTTGTTTCTTGTCTTAACCACTTAAGTGATAGAATTCCAGATATGTTCCTCCATACCCAGATGTTTCCTTGGTCATTTTTGGTATGGTTAGGCTTTTGTTTGTTTGTTTTTCTTTTAGGGGATTCAGAGTTGAAATACAGGGTCTTTGGCCTTGAACTTAAGATAGTCCTTCTCTGTTCTGGGATTATAGGCATGTGCCACCATGCCCAGGCTTTGGGTAGACTTGCTATTACAACATTTTCTATAATTTCTTTACTCTTTGTTAGACAACTTCATCAGCCTTGAAAGGTGCCATCCAGTTAGGCATCACCCACACTGTGGGCAGCCTGAGTACTAAGCCAGAGCGAGATGTCCTCATGCAAGACTTCTACGTGGTGGAGAGTATCTTCTTTCCCAGGTACAGAGGTCAATACACAGTAGGACTTTCTTCAAATCAACCTCGGTAGTTTTAAAGGGTCTAGTCTAATTTGTTTGTTAGTCCTTAACCTTGTTATAAATAGGGTAAATGGGACCAGACAGTTTAGAGAGCAAGACTTTGCTGTACCTCTGGTCAATGGAAGGTCTTACATAAAAAACAAACAAAGGGCTTGAGAGATGGCTCAGAGGTTAAGAGCACTGACTGCTCTTCCAGAGGTCTTGAGTTCAATTTCCCAGCACCCACATGGTGGCTCACAACCATCTATAATGGGATTTGGTGCCCTCTTCTTGTGTTTAGGCATATATGCCAGAATATTGTATACATAAATAAATAAATCTTTAAAAAAAACCAAAAACCATAGTCAGGCTGGTGAGATGGCTCAGCAGGTGAAGGTAAAGCCTGACAACCTAAGCTTGCTTCCCAGGACGCACATGATGGGGATAATAGCATCCTGCAGGTTTTACTCTGACTTAACACATGTACCGAGGCATGTATGCGTGCATGCGTGCACACACACACACACTCTGAATAAATGTAATCTAATAAGTTTTCAGAGCTGGATAAATGACTCAGTGATTTAGAACACTTGCTGCTTTTTCAAAAGACCTAGGTTCATTTCCTGGTACCCACATTTTGGCTCACAAATCATTTGTAACTCCAGTTCCAAAGGATCTGACACTTCTGGCCTCCAAAACCACCAGGCAGGTTTATGGTGCACAAGCATGCATGTAGGCAAAACATTCATATACACAGAATTAGTTGTGTTTGTTGGTCCCATTTGAAACAAATTGATCTCTGTTAGTTTGAGGCCAGCCTAACTATGGATACATAGTGAGACCCTGTCTCAACAACAACAACAAAACAAAAAACAAAAAAAAACAAAAATAATGTAAGTCCTATGACTTATTCTCCTTTTTTCCTTTGTCCCATAAATTAATTCATCTTCATCCCCCTTGTGTCTCTGGGCATCCCTTTGAGCATATGCCCAGGGTAAGTTCCATGGGTATTGGTGTCTGGCAAGTTAAGATTTCTTTATATTCAACCTCACAGTGAAGGGAGCAACTTGACACCGGCTCATCATT
This sequence comes from Chionomys nivalis, assembly GCF_950005125.1. Taxonomy (NCBI): domain Eukaryota; kingdom Metazoa; phylum Chordata; class Mammalia; order Rodentia; family Cricetidae; genus Chionomys; species Chionomys nivalis. The sequence goes on along the minus strand of NC_080103.1, from coordinate 9,250,983 downwards.
ACAATGACTTTCGTTTCAAGACCTATGCACCTGTTGCCTTCCGTTACTTTAGAGAGCTGTTTGGCATCCGGCCTGATGATTACTTGGTAAGTTTCTAGTCACAGAACCTGTGATTCTAAGATCCAGGGAATATGGCAAGAGGAATTTCCCTCTTCACCATTTTGCTTTAGTGTTCTTTTGAATGAATGTTTATATGTACCTAAGTTCTGTGATGGGCAGGCCCTGGCATATTTGGCTCTTAATGTCTTCTCTTATTTTCAGTATTCCCTTTGCAGTGAGCCATTGATTGAACTCTCCAACTCTGGGGCTAGTGGTTCCCTCTTCTATGTGTCCAGTGATGATGAGTTCATCATTAAGACAGTCCAGCATAAAGAAGCAGAATTTCTGCAGAAGTTGCTTCCCGGATACTATATGGTAAGTGGGGAGCACTGGCAGAGGCTGTCCTCAGCAGTACCACTGCTTGGGTCTTAATGTCAGGGTCTGATCTTACCTAGAGATAAAAGTCAAGACAGACTTTTTTTTTTCCCCCTTGGGTGCTTTTTTTGTTTTTGTTTTTGTTTTTTTGAGACAGGGTTTCTCTGTAGTTTTGGTGCCCATCCCGGAACTAGCTCTTGTAGACCAGGCTGGCCTCGAACTCCCAGAGATCCACCTGCCTCTGCCTCCCGAGTGCTGGGATTAAAGGCGTGCACCACCACCGCCCGGCCTCCCATGGGTGCTTTTGTTTTGTTTTGTTTTGTTTTTTTGAGATAGTATCTTTCATGCTGGCCATGATCATCCAGCTTCTGCTTCCTAAGTACTGGAATTATGTGTGTGTTGCCACCAGCTAGGTTTAAGTGGTGCTGAGCATTGAACCCTAGGCTTTGTGAATGCTAAGGTAGCAAGCACTCTGTCTGGTGTTTTGTTTGTTTTGATACTAAATCTTCTTGTGTAGCCCAAAGCCGTTTTTGGGTTCCTGAATCTCCCGCTGCCATCTCTGTGGTATCAGGATTATAAGCAACCACCACCTTGCCTGGCTTAATACTATTCTCTCTTTAAACTCTCTTAGATGCCAGGAGAGATTCTGAATGAATATGCAGGTCAGCACATTTTACCTAAATCCCTTGCAGAGCAAAAGAGCAGTAGGTAGCAGCTTTTGCCTTAAATTTCATGAGAATCAGCTAACTTGCTCTACTGTTTCTTCCTTTTTTGCTGTAGAATCTTAACCAAAACCCTCGAACTTTGCTGCCTAAATTCTATGGACTATACTGTGTGCAAGCAGGCGGCAAGAACATACGAATTGTGGTGATGAACAATCTCTTACCTCGGTCAGTCAAAATGCATATGAAATATGACCTGAAGGGTTCAACTTATAAACGGCGGGCTTCTCAGAAAGAACGAGAGAAGCCTCTTCCCACCTTTAAAGACCTGGATTTCCTACAAGATATCCCTGATGGTCTTTTTTTAGATGCTGACATGTACAGTGCTCTGTGTAAGACTCTGCAGCGTGACTGTTTGGTAAGTTGCTATATTTTTCTCTATTTCAGACACAGAAATCATTGAAAAACTTTGCTGGGTGACGGTGTCATACGCTTTTAATCCCAGCACTTGCGAGGCAGGTGCAGGCGAATCTCTTGTGAGTCAGTTTGAGGCCAGGACTATTACACAGAGAAACCTTGTCTTGAAAAACTGGGGGAAAAAAAGAAACACACACACACACACAAAAAAAAAAAACAAAAAAAAAAAAACAAAGAAAAACCTCAGTGATTCTCTGCATTTAGTCTATGGGAGGTGGAACTCTGATCATTTGCTCTCTGTGTCCTGGGCTGCTTTTATTATTTTGTTTTTTATTCTGGGGAATGTATATGCGTGTGTGCAGTTGTACTTTGCCTTGTGACCTTGTGAAGCACAGGTGAGCACAGGTGCTGTCACTTATGTAAGAGTATATACTTGCCTGTGTGTGGACATGTAGAGGCCAGAGGTCAGCAATAGGTGTCTTCCTTGATGTCACTTTCTTTCTCTCACTGAACCTGGAACTTACCATTTCAGCTAATGTGGCTGACCAACTAACCACTGAGATCTGCCTGTGCCTTCCCTCACAAGTACTGGGGTCATTACATGTTTGCTCTCTCATGCCCTGCCTTTCTGTGAGTGCTGGGGACCCAGACTCAGCTCCACATGTTTGTTCAATGTGAGCACTTTTCCTACTGAGCCTCTCTCCACCCCAAGATGGCATTTTAGATTACTTTTACATTAGCTCAATGCCGGACCTTTCCATTTACCCTCTCCACCTGGGCTGTGTGTGTGTGTGTGTGTGTGTATATGTATATATATAGTTCCTTGTTGAAAAAGCTTAGCATTCATAGGGAAACTTTTAACTTAGTTGTACTGCAGAGCCATTATTCCTTAAATTTTGGTCTTGCCTGCCAAATCCAAATTTATATCTTAGAAATTTGAATGCTGTTATCACTACACAGCTGTACGCAGGCTCTGCTGATTTGTAATGTTTTCTAAATAAGCAGTTCTCAACCTTCCTAACGCTTTGACCTTTTAATACATTTCCTCATGTTGTGGTAACTGCAACTATAAAATTATTTTTTATTCATAACTGTAGTTTTGCTACTGTTATGAATCATAATGTAAATATCTATTTTCCCATGGTCTTGGGTGACCCCCGTGAAAGGGCTGTTCAACCTCCTAAAGGGGTTGTGACCCACAGGTTGAGAACCACTTGTCTAGACCATCAGCATTACTCATTCTGTCTCCTGTTCTTCCTAGCAGGTATTTCATTGCCTCTAACCTCCAGCTGATCCTCCTGACTCAGTTTCCCTAGTTTGGGAATTAAAAGTGAAAGACATTATGCCTAGCTGTCTAAACCTCTCTCTTTCCCTCTCTCTCATTTGTTTTTTTTTTTTTTTAAACATTTTTTTTAATATTTATTCCTTATGTGTTCAATATTCTGTCTGTGTGTATGTCAGCAGCCAGAAGAGGGCACCAGACCTCATCACAGATGGCTGTGAGCCACCATGTGGTTGCTGGGAATTGAACTCAGGACCTTTGGAAGAGCAGGCAATGCTCTTAACCACTAAGCCATCTCTCCAGCCCTCTCATTTGTTTTTTGAGACAGGGCTTTTCCATGTAATCCTGACACCCCTGGAACTCACTGTGTACACTAGGGTAGTCACAAACTCAGACCTGTTGATACTGGGACTAAATTAGTGTGCCACTATCGCCTGTCCCTAAACCATACTCTTAGCCTCCATCTCTCCTGCTTGTTTCTCAGCAGATGACTGGAGCGGTCCATCCTGTTCCACCTCTTCATGTTGCCACGTCCGTGCCCTTATTTGCTCACTCGGTGCTACTTCCTCTATGATGCTCATTTTAGTTTGTTTCCTTCAGTTTCAAAGGCTAGAGACCTCTCAACTAAATGAGTCGATAGCTGTTGTAACTTTTACTCAGACAGTTGTAGCCACCACTCCTCATCCATCTTTTTTCTTCTTATCAATGGCACCCTTGGTTGAACAGCACTGTCGGAGTAAGCCATGGGAGCTAATGTCAGCCTGTGCTGGGGAACAGAACATGTTAACAGACTGACAGATGCCAACCAGGTCCTTGGTGTGATGCATCATGCCTGTCATGGTCAGCCTCTTTCATTGGCCACACCTGCGTGTGCATTTTATCTCTGGTATCAGGTTGTACGTCCTTGTGCAGGAGGTGTACTTCTTACTCTAGACTTTTATAATGGTTTTTTCTTACTTTATTTACTTGGTCTTGTTTTTGAGATAGGATTTCTCTTTAGCTCTGTGTAGCTTGACTGTCCTGGAAGGAACTTGCTATGTAGACCAACCTGGCCTCGAATTTACTCAGATTCGTCCACCTCTGCCTCCCAAGTGCTGGGATAAAAGATGTGTGCTGCCGCCACCTAACTCAGTGTTTTTTGTTTAACCTCCTCTGTGGTCTTCTATCATATAAACACTTGTACTGTGTTGCTGTATTGCACTTATTTTTAATATTTATATTCAGTAAATGTTGAGCTGAATTAAAGCTGATTGTATTAAGTCCCTCTACAGATCTGCTCTGACCCATGTCTGTCATGCAGTGTACTTTTTCCCCCTTGGTTTTTTTGAGATTGGGTCTTAGGTAGCCCAAGCTGTCTTTGTCTTCCCTATGTAGCTATGGATGACCTTGTCCTGTCTTCATCTCCCAAGTTCTGAGGTTGCAGGCTTAGGCAGTGCTAGGAGCTGGACTTAGATAAGATGCCTACCTGTTGTTAAAAATTCCTTACAGTTGAGATACATAGTCCTGGACTTAGATAAGATGCCTACCTGTTGTTAAAAATTCCTTACAGTTGAGATACATAGTCCTGGACTTAGATAAGATGCCTACCTGTTGTTAAAAATTCCTTACAGTTGAGATACATAGTCCTTGTTCATGGAAAAAGAATGTTCTTTGCATAAATGACAAAATGAACTAAAAAAAAAAAAGTTGCACTGGGTACTCTCTGTGGTGGCTTGGTCCTTAATTCCAATTATGGGGAACTTGGTGAGACTATAACTCAAAATTTAAAGGGTAAAGGGAGGCTGGGGATATAGTTTAGTTATATATGCCAGAGATATTTAATCAATTTCTAGTACTGCAAAAAATTGTTATTACTATTCAGTAGTTAATATTACTCAGATGGGAGAAAGGTAAGAAAAAGAGTGTAACTAAAGACCTACCAGAGTGATACATTCTTTAAGAGCAAAGACTGAGCCTATGGTTATTTCCCTTGTCAAGTTTAGTTAGGTTTTGAAAGTGGTGAGAGCTTGAAGAGACCTGATAGCTCTCAGATTTTGATCATGCTGCCCTCTCACCATTAGGTGCTACAGAGCTTCAAGATAATGGACTATAGCCTCCTGATGTCAATCCACAATATGGATCATGCCCAGCGAGAGCCCATAAACAATGAAGCACAACACTCAGTTGACACTCGCAGGCCAGCCCCGCAGAAGGCTCTCTATTCCACAGCTATGGAATCCATTCAGGGCGAGGCTCGACGGGGTGGCACCGTGGAGACTGAGGACCAGTGAGTGGGCTTGGGAGAAGCACCTTTCACACATGTCGTCACAGTACTTTTTCTCGAAGGCACCTTGCTTCTGGAGAAGAGTAGCTTTGATCACTCAGTGAGGCCAGCAACATTAATGCTTGTGGGGCCATTGACCGTTCTTTTTTAAGGATATAAGAGGGGGAAATAAAAGAATACGAGGGAAGTAAAATGTCTGAATTTGCAGTTCATATGAGAAAGAGTTGCCTAAGATGAAAATGCCTACCCTTAGAAGCCGAGGTGCACATTTGTAAATCACATTAGGATTTTGTTTTGTTTGTTTTGTTCGTTTTTGATATTTGAGACAGGGTTTCTGTATAGCTCTGGCTGTCCTGGAATTACCTCTGTAGACCAGTCTGGCCCAAACTTAGAGATCCCCTTACTTCTGGATTTAAAGGCGTTCCCTACTACCAACCCAGCTCACATAGAACTTGGTTTTTTTTTTTTTTTTTTTTTTTTCCCCCGAAACAGGGTTTCTCTGGTTTTGGAGCCTATCCCGGAACTAGCTCTTGTAGACCAGGCTGGCCTCGAACTCACAGAGATCCGCCTGCCTCTGCCTCCCGAGTGCTGGGATTAAAGGCGTGCGCCACCACCGCCCGGCTTTTTTGTGTTTTTTTTGTTTGTTTGTTTGTTTTTTGTTTTGTTTTTTTGGGGTTTTTTGGGTTTTTTTTTTTTTTTTTTTGAGACATTTTCTCCTTGTAACAGACCCTGGCTATCCTGGAACTCACAGAGCTCTGCCTCCTTGAGTGCTGGGGATTAAAGACGTGCACCACACAGCCTGGCTCACATTAGAACTTTCATCACAGCTTCCTGTAGGCTTCTTTGCGGAAGGCCTGGTACTGCCTTGGGTTTATAAAATAACTGTGGTTATGAAAATTTTCAGATGTTTCATTTTTTTAGGTGTCTTATAACATGACTGCCACGAAAAGTATCCTAGTGGGAACAACTTAAGATAGAAAAGGACCAGCATGTGTGTTTTTATTTGGGGACTAGTTCCAAAATTGCTGAGTAGTCGTGGTTTCTTTGGAGCTACGTGAAAGAAATGGAAGGAGATAATCACACATGATTCAGAGGGGCTTAGTCTGGAGATGTCTCGGTTATATTTAGCTCCTAGTTCCATGTCCAGGTTTGTCTGGAGGTTAGGAGAAGCCTCTCGCTGCTACTGAACAGACTTTTCTAACTCTTGTCCTTTTGCTTTCCCCAGCATGGGTGGCATCCCTGCCCGGAATAACAAAGGGGAAAGGCTCCTGCTTTATATTGGCATCATTGATATTCTGCAGTCCTACAGGTGAGGGCGTGTGTATCACAGATTGAGGAGAGGACACATTGAGATGTGGCCACTCAAGGTTCTTTACTTATTTTCCTTTGGTTATTTTAAGACCAGGCTGGCCTTGAACTCAGAGAGATCCGCCTGTCTCTGCCTCCTGAGTGCTGAGATTGAAGGTGTGCACCACTGCCACCCCCACCTTCTATTTTTTTTTTTTTTTTTTAATTTTTCCCTTTCCCATTTTATAAATGTGTTTTACCTTGGTCTATGTATGTGCACCCCTTGAATGTCTGGTACCCATGGAGGTCAGAGGAGGGTAAGTCACCATGTAGGTGTTGGGAACTGAACCCAGATCCTCTGCAAAAGCAACAAGTGCTTTTAACTGTTGAGCCATCTGTCCACTCCCCAGCATACTTTTAGATGTGTGTGTTTTTTTCTTTTTTTTTTTCTTTTCTCTTGAGACTGTGTTTGTGTAGCCTGGGCTGTCCTAGAATTCCCTCTTTAAACCAGCTGGCCTCAGACTCAGAGATCTGCCTGCTTCTGCCTCCCAAGTGTTGGAATTAAAGGCCTGCGCCACTTCTGCCTGCTTTAAATGTGTTCTTTCTGATGCAAGAACAGTGAGTCACAGTCCGGTTACCTTTAGGTTTTAGGAGCTTTATTCCCTGGCTTTTCTGGCTTACGCCTCTTCAACATGATAAATACTTTCCGTGGATACCGAGTCAGTGTCAGATGCATAGGGCAGAGCACTTCATCTGCTCTGACTCTCCGTGAGAAACCTGGGGGTTGAGTCATCCTCTATACAGGGAGACAGCTGGGAGCACGTTCTCATTTCCACAAGGGGAAGATAGGGTTTCTGTATCTACAAGCCTGTGACAGTGGAGTGGGGATGAGGGAGGAGCTGCAAACGGTCCTGACATCGCAGTACTAAAGTAGACTGACTGTTCAGTATTTATACCCTTTATTATCACTAAAATTTTGTGTGTGTTTGTGTATGTTTGTTTATGCCACAGAGGACAACTTGTGGGAGTAGGTTCTTTCCATTTTGTGGATTCTGGGAATTAAACTCAGGTTATCAGACGTGGTAGCAAGCACCTTTACCCCCTGAGCCGTCTCATCAGCCCTCTTACACAAGTGTAGCTATACTCTCTCAGCTTTACCCTTCTATTCCTTTAGCTTTCTTTTCTTTTTTTCTCTTCTGGTTCGTTGGTTGTCCTGAGTTTTGTTTTTGTTTTTCAGACAGGGTCTCACATGTAGCCCAGGCCGACCTGGAGCTCACGATAATCCTCTAGACCCAGTCTCCCACGTGGTTGGTTACAGGCATGTGCTATTATTACCTAATCCTGCCTTTCCTTTACAATTAATTTTGTTTGGCTTTGCTTTTCCAGCAATTGAACCCAGGGCCTCATACATGTTGGCAAGTGCTTCATTACTGAACTGTCCTGCTCATTTAATTGGCTTAGCTAGAAACAGCATTGGTCTCCGTGTGGAATAAGTGCTACCATGGTAGTTCTTCGGGAAGCCAGTATACCACAATGGGTATACTTGCCCTGTGTTTATCTTTTTTTTTTTTTTCTTTTCTTTTCTTTTTTTTTTTTTTTTGGTTTTTCAAGACAGGGTTTCTCTGTGGCTTTGGAGCCTGTCCTGGAACTAGCTCTGTAGACCAGGCTGGTCTCGAACTCACAGAGATTCACCTGCCTCTGCCTCCCAAGTGCTGGGATTAAAGGCGTGCGCCACCACCGCCCGGCCTGTGTTTATCTTTTTAAGGTTCTCTGATATCATGGTCTCTTGGCCCTTTAAAATAAGTAATTATAATGGTCTTTCATTTAAAGACAATGTGTGTGTGATACACATTTTTCTTGGCAGGTTTGTTAAGAAGTTAGAGCACTCTTGGAAAGCACTGGTACACGATGGGGTAAGTATAGGAGCTAAAGGCCTCCTCCCCACCTCTCAATTTCTTTTGTCCCCTCAAGTGTATTTGTGTAGTATATGTATTATTCATTTCTTATGTGTATTATTCATCTCATTTCTGGTGGGGTTTCAGTGTAAGGGAACAAGGCCCTTGGATGACACAGCCTCTTTCTGGGTTTTTCTGTTTAAGTCTGTAGTCATCTCTTCTGTTCAACAGGACACAGTATCAGTGCATCGGCCAGGCTTCTATGCTGAGCGGTTCCAGCGCTTCATGTGCAACACAGTGTTCAAGAAGATTCCCTGTAAGTGGCTTCTACCAGATGACCCCCCAGTGGCTCCCTTACCCCAAGAGATGGTGGGCAGGACACCTCTGTCAGGGAGCTGCCAAGGCCAGAGGCCTCTCCTGCTCTGCCTACATCCTGTGAGCGCTGCTTCTCGTCTTTGTGTCAGTCACTGTCTGTCCCAGTCGTTTCCGAGTTGCTGCTCCCCCCTGGCTCTCCCTACATGTATCGCTGAGGTGAGGGCCACTTCTGGGGATTGTGGGACTGGAAAAAAATGTGTAGCTCTCACTGTAGACTTTGTGACACAGGCTCGGGTGTCTAAAAACAGACTTTTGTGTAGAAAAGAACAGGCAAGGATGTTAGCAGTGTTCTTAACTTTCCTTCTATGTCCAGGGCCCAGGAATTACCCTGTTAGTTCAAGTGGTTGAAGCCTTGTTGATGACTGTTGAAGGAGTTTTTAGTCTTTCCTCTCCACTTTCTTGATACACAAGTACCAATTTTTTTTTCTTTTCTTTTTTCTTTTTCTTTTCTTTTTTCTTTTTTTTTTTTTGGAGACAGGGTTTCTCTGTGGTTTTGGAGCCTGTCCTGGAACTAGCTCTTGTAGACCAGGCTGGTCTCGAACTCACAGAGATCCGCCTGCCTCTGCCTCCCAAGTGCCGGGATTAAAGGCGTACGCCACCATCGCCCGGCTCCAATTTTTTTTTTTTCAAACTCTGTGTTTTGACGCTGGCAGATTCAAGTCTTCCTCCTTTGCTGTCATCATAGGCATCAGTTGTCCCTTAGTGAGGTGAAGAAGGCATAGACATCACAGACATGCTGTGATGCCCAGAAATCAGAGTGAGCCCCAGTGTAAATTAGAGTGCTGTGTGCATCAGGACTAGGAAGGGGTAGAGATGTGCTGTCTGTAGCTTTTATTGGGTGATGCTAGTAAAGAACAAGTCCACTCCATCAGTGAAGCCGAGCAGGAAGCTGTGTTCATGTCGCTTCGTCTTAAGTTTTCTGTTTCTTTCCAGAGTGGGGTGACTTGTCTCTCTTCTTCTCCTAGCAGTAGTACTCTGTAGACCACCTTTCTGACATTAACCCATGTTCTGCCTTTGCTTGACAACTACTTTGTGTATGTGCTGGGGATACTAACGGTTGTGTCTTGTCTGTCTTGGTGATGGTTTCTGATGTGGGTGCTAAGTAGGCTCTTTCTTTCCCTTTTGAAGTGAAGCCTTCTCCTTCCAAAAAGTTTCGGTCTGGCTCGTCTTTCTCTCGGCGATCAGGCCCCAGCGGCAACTCCTGCATTACTTACCAGCCACCGGTCTCTGGGGAACACAAAGCACAAGTGACTACAAAGGCCGAAGTGGAGCCAGGTCAGCGCCAGGGCTGGGGTCCCCTTGCATTTGAACACTCCCTCCCTTCATCTGAGGTCTCATGTTCTCTGGCCAGGACTCTACTCCCCTTTTCTATGCAATAGAAACTAACTTGCTAACTTGTCTTGGTTGTTTGTTTTCTCCCCCTGAGACAGGGTTTTCTGTGTAGCCCTGGCTGTTCTGGAATTCACTCCATAGACCAGGCTGGTCTCAAACTCAGATCCTCCTGCCTCTGCCTCCCAAGTGTTGGGGGCTAAAGGCATGCGCCACCATGTTTGTTTGTAGATGGGTTCTCACTGCGTAACTCAGGCCCTTGTGGGATTCACTATGTTTGTAGCCAAGCTGACCTTAACCTCACAACCCTCCTTTCTCAGACTCCCAAGTACTGGAATTACAGGAATGCACCACCACGCCCCTCTAAATCACTACATGTTTTCCCTGTATTTCCCTGACTACTATACTATCCTTTATTGATTGATTTCTTGTTTATCGATTTTCTTTTCTCCAGATGTACACCATGGGCGCCCTGATGTCTTACCTCAGACTCCACCTTTGGAAGAAATCAGTGAGGGCTCACCTGTTCCCGGTCCCAGTTTCTCACCTGTAGTTGGAGAGCCTTTGCAAATACTAAATTTGAGGTTGGTTTTTTGGCCTGTTACTTTGTATAATCTCTCTCAGGTCCTCAGAAATTTTCATTTGGATGATTTTCAAGAGTCTGTGTTGGATGTTGTAGTGTGCTGGGGAGGCAGAGGCAGGTGGATCTCAGAGTTCAAAGCCAGCCAGCCTAGTGAGTTCCAGGACAGCAAAGGCTACAGAGAAGCCCTGTCTTAAAACACACAAATAAATAGAAAGGAGAGAGAGAAAGTTTATTATTTGCTTGTTTGTTTTAGAGACAGTCTCACTGAGTAGCCCATGCTTATCTCAGATGGGCGATCCTTCTGTCCTGGGGTTGCAGTCAAGCATTCAAGAGGCTAGTATAATAATCATGACTTAATTTTGTCACCTAGTTTGTTATCTATTACATCATAATAAATTACTCCTATACTTTATGACTTAAAATAAGAAACATAACTGGGTATTCTGGGGCAGAAAGATTTCTGAGTTCAAGGCCAGCCGGCATTATAGAGTGAGACCCTGCCCCACCAAAACCCCACAACTTTTATAAGAAATTTTTAACTCTGTGTGTGTGCGTGCGTGCATGTTTGGGTAGCAGCCTCTAGTGACTGCTTGGTGTTGCTTTGTCTTAGGACTTCTTGGTAAGTTAGCTTTATTTCTGCTGGTAGAATTCTAGGAAAGAGTCATTCCTTCTTGTGACTCCTACTAGGTTTACTCCATTAGATAAAATCCTCGCTCACAAATATCTTTTTTTCTTCTCCTTTTTTTTCTAATTATTTTTCCCTTTATTTTATGTGTATGAGTATTTTTTTCTCCATGTATGTCTGTGTATCGTGTGCCAGGTGCCACAGGGACTAGCATTGGCTCACTTGTAGTTCCAGGTGGTTGTGAGTTGGATGCGTGCTGGGAACTGAACTCAGGTCCTATGCCAGAGCAGTAAGTTAGCCATCTCTCCAGTCCACAGCTGCCTTCTAGTGAAATCTGGTGCCCTCTTATGGTGTGCAGGCATACATGCAGACAGACCACTGTATACATAAAAATAAATAAATAAATAATAAAAAAAGAAATAACACTGTTGACTTGTTTTCTTTTTTTTTTTTAATTTTTTTATTTTTATTTATTTTGGTTTTTCGAGACAGGGTTTCTCTGTGGTTTTGGAGCCTGTCCTGGAACTAGCTCTTGTAGACCAGGCTGGCCTCGAACTCACAGAGATCCGCCTGCCTCTGCCTCCCGAGTGCTGGGATTAAAGGCGTGCCCCACCACCTCCCGGCTGTTGACTTGTTTTCTGTGGGTCAGGAGTTTAGGTGTAACATAGCTGAATGCCTTTGGCTCGGGACTCGTGGTTACTATGAAACTCTTAGACCAGGCAGTTGTCTCAACTAAGCCTCTCCCTCAGTTCTGGGTGATGAAGCTCAGTAACAGAACATTTAACAAGCACTTGTGAGATCCTGTGCTCATCTCTAACACCACATAAAAGGAAAGTTTGAGCCAGGCATGGTAGGTAGCTCACATGGTCCCAGCATTTAGGAAGCTGAGGTAGGGGGACTATCATGAGGTCAGCCTGGACGGACTACATTTTGTGTTACAGATTGCCAAGGTAATCCTGCCTCAAAGAACCAAAAGTTTGATCAGATGTTGTCGCAAACCTTTAATCACAGCATTCGGGAGACAGAGGCAGGCGGATCTCTGATTTTGAGGCCAACGTGGTCTACAAGGTAGACCCCATAGGCTAAAAACAAACAAACAAACAAAAAAAAAACTATACAGACAAACCCTGTCTTGAGAAATTCCCCCCCAAAACAAAAACAAACAAAGTTTGGCAACGGATGGGGGTGGTAGGGCAAGGATCATCTTCCAAGCTCAGTTACTATGGCTGTTGTTATGATCTAATTCTTTCAAGGCTGTTGAACTGGGTGCTCAATTCATTACAGACTGTTGGCCAGTGGTACTTACTCTTTAGTTGCTTGTCGTTTCCTTTCTATAGCTAGCTTTCTTCAGAGCAAACAAAGAAAACCTTCATTCAAGAAGCAGCCACTTAGCTGGTCAGTGTTGGTGCATGCCTTTAATCCCCCAGCACTAGGGAGACAGAGGCAAGTGAATCTATGAGTTCAAGATCGGCCTAGTCTACCTAGAGAGTTCTGGGACAGCCAGAGAAACCCTGTCTCAAAAGAACAAGCCATCACATTCTTTTTTAACTTAGCCTTAGAACTGACATTTTTGTACCTCTGCTGCATCGTATTGTAAAAGAAAGTCTCAGAGTGCAGCCTACAGTGGAGACAGGAGACAGGTTAGGAAGCAGATAGTACTGGGAGCAACTTTGGAGATCACCTTCCACCATGTGGACAGAAGGGAAAACGGGGTCAGAGGAAGTGCTTTAGAGTAGTACTACTGTAGCAAGGCCAGTGGCACATGCTGTAATTGTAGGACGTGGGAAAGGGAAGCAGGAGAATCAGGAGTTTAAATCACCCTCAGCTACATAGAGACCCATCCTAGTCACATGAGACCCTGTCTGAAAAGACAAACAAAAAACCTAATTAAAACAATAATACTTATAAATGTATTAGCTTCAGGCCAGTGGAATGGCTTAGCCTTTAAAGGTGTTTGGCCTCGAGCCTGATGAGTTTGACCTTCAAAACCCACATGGTGTAAAAAGAACTGATTTTGTGGCTTGTCCTCTGACCCCCCTCCCCAGGCATGCTGTGGCGTGTGCGCTCTCGCGCGCGCTCTCTCTCTCTCTCTCTCTCTCTCTCTCTCTCTCTCTCTCTCTCTCACACACACACACACACACACCAAATGCAAACAGTTTTTAATCTCGTAACTTCTTTTTTGTTTGTTTTTTTGTAGTGCTAGTGATTGAATTTAGAGCCTGTTTATGTTAGGCACTAAGCATTATATCACCATGCTCTACTCAAAGCTCTCTTTGCTTGTTTGAGTTGTTAGATAATAACTAGACTGCTAAGATTCATTTACCTCTGCCTCCTACATGCTGGGGTTAAAGGTGTTTGCTACCATAACCTTTGACTTTGAATTTTGAAACAGTATTTCATAAGGTTGCCCGGAATAGCCTTGAAGTTACTCTGTAGCTAGCAATCCTTCAAGTAACTGGAATTGCGTGCATGTACCACTGTGCCTGGCTTAAATTTAGTAGCTTCTTAGGTCTTCTTTTCTGTGGCATTAGTCAATCCTTCCACTGTGGTGTGAGTTCCATGGATCAAACTCAGTGCTGCCGGGCTTGAGCAGCAGGCTCCTTTTATGAACTGAACCATCTCTTCAGTTGTGTTTTGTGAATCTTTTTTTTTCTTTTTTTTCTTTTTTTTTCTTTTTTTGGTTTTTCGAAACAGGGTTTCTCTGTAGCTTTGGTGCCCGTCCCGGAACTAGCTCTTGTAGACCAGGCTGGCCTCGAACTCCCAGAGATCCGCCTGCCTCTGCCTCCCGAGTGCTGGGATTAAAGGCATGTGCCACCACCGCCTGGCATGTTTTGTGAATCTTAAAAGGAATATGAAGAGGCAATATAGTTGACATTGGATGTGCTGAGGGTGGAAGCCAGGGTTTTACATGCTGTACATGTTTCTGCTACTTGAGCTACACCCACAACCCCCTTTGTCTTCTAATTCTCTGCCTTTTCTCTTTTTCTCCTCTTGTTAGTTCAACCTTGGAAAAGCTTGAAGTTGCAGAGTCAGAGTTCACTCATGTGAGTACCTGGGGTCTAGGGAAGGCGAATGCATGCAGGGTATAAAGTGGACCACTGATGGAGCAGAGCAAAAAGTTGATTGGGAAATATTGGTATACCCTTGAGCCTTGCTTTTAAAAGGTTTTGTGATCAGACATGATGGTACATACCTTTAATTCCAGTACTTGGAAAACAGAATTTAGGGCCAGCCTGGTCTTTCCAGGCCAGCCAAGGCTATATAGTGAGATTCTGTTTCCCCAAAATAAAAAGGTTTGTGGTTTTAAAATCTCATACTTGGAGCAGGGCCTGGTGGCGCACACCTTTAGTCCTAGCACTCAGGAGGCAGAGGGGGATGTCTGTGAGTTCAGGGACAGCCTGATTTATAGAGTGAGTTCTAGGAAGGCCAGAGCTACACAGAGAAACAGTGTGTCAAAAAAACCAAAAACAAAACAAATAACAAAAACCAAAAACAACTTTATACTTTGGAAGTGGAAACTAAAAAGAAAAGGAAAAAAGTCAATTTTCTAGTTAAGATGAAACAAACTTGATTCCTTTCCTGCCTCCTTGTCTTATGTTTCATGGTCAACTTCACATTCTTTCTCTTTTCAGTGAGCAGTGAGCCTGAGAAGACCTGAAACAAGACTCTACTATCACTTTGATCCCAAGATGTCAGCCCTTGCCCCAGGAATGCTGAGTCGTCTTGGTCATCAAAAGAGGAGAGGAGCTAGCAGGGCTCCCCAACACAGTCCTCTCCTTCCTCTGGGCATTAGTGCCTTTGACAGTTGAGGACAGCAGTGTCCTCACCACTCGAGCATTGGGTGGCATGAATTTCCCCGGGCAGCCATGGCCTATGTAACTGAATATTTTTCACACTCCATTCTTTGTGTGGAGGTGGGGCTGCTGGACGAGGTGGTTTTCTTCTCTTCACCTTTCTCCTGGAGCTGGACTCTTACTTCCTCAGGACAGACTAGTTGGACATGGTTCCACCTTCGCTCTTCCTTCTGGTCTTTGAGAAGACCCCAGTGATTTGTTTTAAAGGCTTTTTGGGGGAGAGTAAGGATGATCCTACCCCCAGCCTTCTTTCTTCCTCACAAAAGGGAAAGAACAAACAGCACATGTTGTAAATTCAAGTCAGTCTCAGATAGAAGTTGTAGAAGTGTTGAGAAGAGCCCTAGTGTTTGAAGTAGAAAAGCTGTGCCCCGCCAGCAGCTGCTCTTCTCCCACACTTAGGGCCAAGGGAACGGTGAGGGGCACGGCCCCCTGCACCCTTTGTTAGACAATGGGGCAGCCTTGTTAGGAGAGTAGACCTTCTCAGCAAGGCTCTACTCACCGCCAGGTCATACAGTTATTACTATTTTGCAATTTGGAATGTATTCTAATAGTTTTTCTAAATATAAAGAATTATCAAATGATTTTAGACCATTCTCCAAAGGAGATTTCTTTGTCCTTCCCTTATTTCCAACAGTATTCTGCTCTTTGTGGAGCTCTGGTGGACGGGACACTTGTGTCTGTGTAACAGGCAGTCCGTATCTATGAGGTTAGAGAATATTTTCTTAAACTCCTGGGGAGCCACAGACTTCCCTCAGCAGGGTGATCGCCATGTCACCTGACCTGCCCCTTGCTTTGTTAGAGAGCTGGAAGTGGGTCTCACAAACCCTCTCCTCTCTGGCCCGACCTGTGGGGCGGTGCGTGGTGTTGCAGGCAGGCTGTTGAAATCCCATGTTGTTACTTTTCCAATCCGTCCTACCTTGATATCAAGTTAGCCTACCCCTAAGTAACTGTCTATATTAGACACCCCCAGCCAGTTTCTGGCTGCCTGTCTTTGCTGCCATGTTCTTTTTTACAAGAAGGAAAGAAACAATTCTTACTATTTTTTTTCATAATTTACTATTTATGATGTATTTAAGTGTATTCAGGACAAAGTTCTGTAAGGGGTGGGAGGGAATATTTGCGGGAGGGCTTGGATTAGGAAAAGGACATGGGGTGTCAACATTTTTATGGAATGTTACTATTTGTCTCTTCTTTGTATTGTTGAAAATGACAAATGCGTTATAAAGGAATAAATACCTGGTTTTCATGTATTAAAATTCTATCAAATACTTGACCCAATTTTAAATATTTTGACTACCCTGATAATGATGGTTTTATTACATTTTCATGCATGTACATAGTGTGCATGATCGTTCTCATCTCCCTTGTTGCCCTGTCTTTAGAGCTGTTTGTTATGGGCTTAGTTGTTGGTGCTAGGGCTAAACCCAAGGAGAAAGAACTTGTGCCTGATTGCTGAGCCACACCCTAGCCTTCTTGGATCTTTTCCACATCCCCTCTGCTCCAGCTCTCTCCTCCACCCAGGCTCAGTTTGTGTTAGCATGAACAAAATCTTCACCCAGCCTCCCCATCCTTCAGCTGAAGTGTGATTCAAGCTGAGAGCAGTGGCTTCAGTTCCCGACTGCAATAGTTTAAACTTGAAGAACTCTTTTTTATTTTTTTATTTTTATCTTTTTAAAATAATTATTTATTTAGTATACAATATTCTGTCTGTATGACTGAAGGCCAGAAGAGGGCGCCAGACCTCTTTACAGATGGTTGTGAGCCACCATGTGGTTGCTGGGAATTGAACTCAGGACCTTTGGAAGAGCAGGCAACGCTCTTAACCACTGAGCCATCTCTCCAGCCCCCTGAAGAACTCTTGAGTAGATTGTAACTCAGTCTATTAACTCAAGGATTTGAGATTCTTTTTGTTTTGTTTTTTTGAGGCGGGGTTTCTCTGTAATTTTTTTTTGGAGCCTGTCCTGGCTCTTGCTCTGTAGACCAGGCTGGCCTTGAATTCACAGATCCTCTTGCCTCTGCCTCTCAAGTGCTGGAATTAAAGGTGTGCACCACCGCTGCCTGGCTGGAGGCTTCCTTTTTTTTCTGGGGCCAGAAAGAGGACTCTGGTTAAGAGCACTTGCTGGTTTAGTTCCTAGTGCAGACAAGGAGCCTCAGAACCCTCTGTAACTCCAGTCCCAGAGGATCTGATACCCTCTTAGCTCTGTAGATACCAAGCACATATATGATGCACATATATGCATGCAGGCAAACACTTAAACTTATTTTTTTTTTAAAGATTTATTGTATATGCAGTGTTCTGTACTACATGTGTCCTTGCAAACCAGAAGAGGACACCAGATCTCATTATAGATGGTTGTGAGCCACCATGTGGTCGCTGGGAATTGAACTCAGGACCTGGATGAGCAGCCAGTGCCCTATGGCGCTGAGCCATCTCTCCAGCCCCCCTCTCCCCCCCAAGATAATTGTATAAACTTTTGTTATGCTCTTCAGTAGGAAACTAGACTGGTGATCTGGGCTCATTTTAATGCCTGGAGATGGGGAAGCTTTAGAATCAGATTTTGTGTGTGTGTGTTTGCACAAATGTACAGGTTGCATGTATGTGGAAACAGAGTACGGCCTTGAGTGTCCTTTTCCCAAAAGTGCTATCCACTTTGTTTTGTAAGATGTGGTCTCTCATTGACCTAGAAGTCACCAGAGTAGGCAGTCTTGCTGGCCAGTGGGCACCAGGAACCCCTTCTCAGTCTCTTACCAGTGCTGGAATTAATTACAAGTGTGCATCACTGTGCCTGCCTTCTGTATATCAAGTTCTTGTGCTTGTATGGCAAGTACTTCCTGACTGAGTTGTCTTGTCAGCCTAGGGAAGCAAGTCAACTAAACATTGTTCTTTTTCATACCAGTATTCCCTGTTCTGTGAAGATCATTTAGAATCATGTCTGTACAAGGTTTAGGAAGGTTGAGAGTAGTGCAGCAGAGTCTCTAGGCAAAGGTGGTAGCATGTGTCCAGGAAAGCTGCAAGCAGCAGCGGTAGCTGTGAGATGAGCTGGCTAAGGAAACGGTGGAGACGGAGTTATCCCACAATGTGGAGGTGGTTCTAGGTGACAAGGACATTCTTGGAGAATATGGGGACTGAAATCACTGTTGAAATGGGATCACATGAAGCTGCTCATCCTACTGGTATTCTGAATTATATCATCATGTATATAATTTCCATAATAAATTGATGACACCTAAAGTAATGATTTTTTTTTTTTTTAAAAAAAAGTTATTACAAACACTTGCAGCAGCTCCTGAGCAACTAATGAGACGGGGAGATCAAAAGATGTAAACTGGCCATCAAGAGTTAAAGTGTCCAGGAGTAAAACACACAGTCATTACCTGTGATACAGCGAGGGACGTAAGTACTGTGCATGGTAGTCAGCAAGCAGTGGGTGTTGGACAGCCTGAAAATACAGCTCTCCAATGAGTACCAAGCATGCCTGAAGCCCTGGTTTAGTTGTCCAGCACAACATGAAAGGCTGTGGTTATACACCTGTATCCCATCATTCAGGACATGGAAGGAGAAAGATCAGAAGTTCTTGATCCTCTGACTGTATAGCAAGTTTGTGATCAGCCTGTGCTGATTTTTTTTTTAGGAAAGATTAATAGCAATTATCCCCAAAGCAATAGAATTAACCTTATAAAGAGAACTACTTGGATTCTTCCCTGAATTGAGCATGATGTACCAATAACTGAAGCCCTTACATTTTATACCGATGCAAATAGGAAAGGCAGGTTACAAATCAGAAGATTCAAGGAAGGTGGAACAAAGCCCTTATAATTGGGCTGGAGAGATGGCTCAGAGGTTAAGAGCATTGCCTGCTCTTCCAAAGGTCCTGAGTTCAATTCCCAGCAACCACATGGTGGCTCACAACCATCTGTAACGGAGTCTGGTGCCCTCTTCTGGCCTGCAGGCATATACACAGAATATTGTATACATAATAAATAAATATTTTTTTAAAAGCCCTTATAATTATGTCCAAAAGGCAGAATTTTATGCTATTCTCACAGTACTAAGAAGATTTTAAAAAACCTCTCGATATAGTTACTAATTTGCAATATACAGAGTTGTCTTGCATATTGAAACCACTGAATTTATACCAGATGATACAGAATTGACTTCATTTTAGCTGGGCGGTGGTGGCACACACCTTTAATCCCAGCACTTGGGAGGCAGAGGCAGGCAGATCTCTGTGAGTTCGAGGCCAGCCTGGTCTACAAGAGCTAGTTCCAGGACAGGAACCAAAAGCTACGGAGAAACCCTGTCTCGAAAAAAGAATTGACTTCATTTTTCATTCAGGTTCAAGATATAATCAGGAATAGGCTTTGTCCCATATATATAACACACATGCCATCCCATACGGGTCTGCCTGGTCCTCTAGCACAGAAATTGACCAACTGTGTGATTATTTTGGGACTAAGTAGCCAGAACTGAAATAATAACACAGAAACTATTAAGTCACTGCTTGGTTCATTAGCTCTAGCTTCTTATTAGCTAAATCTTACATTTTTTTTTTTTTTTTTTTTTTTTTTTTTTGCTTTTTCGAGACAGTGTTTCTCTGTAGCTTTGGAGCCTGTCCTGGAACTAGCTCTTGTAGATCAGGCTGGTCTCGAACTCACAGAGATCCGCCTGCCTCTGCCTCCCGAGTGCTGGGATTAAAGGCATGCGCCATCACCACCCGACAATCTTACATAATTTAACCCATTTCTCTTAATCTGTGTATTGCCACATGGCTGTGGCTTTCTGGCTGAAGTTCCAGCATCTGTCTCCAGCAGGGCTACATGGCTTTTCCCTCACTCCTACCTCTTTTTCCCAGCATTCCATTTAGTTTTCCTCACCTAGCTCTGTTCTCCTATAGCTTTGCTACAGGCCCAAAGCAGTTTCTTTATTCATTAATGGTAATCACAGCATATAGAGGGGTTTCCCATATCAACTCCCCTTTTCTGGTTAAATAAAAAAGATTTTAACTTTAACATAGTAAAATTACATGTAATACAACAGGTATCAAGCAAGAATTACAGTTATACTATTTATATCTACTTTGTCTTTTACCATAACTAAGGAAAACTATAACTATAAATTCTTCAACTCCATCAAAGACTCCAGAAAATTATATTACCTAAGTAAACAGAAAGTGCATTATAAGCAACTTCCAAAACTCTAGGATTGACAGAGACATCTTGCTGCCTGGACAGTCACCCAAAGTTCTTCTGTATTGTTGGGGCATCCATCTTCAGCCTACGTAGTATCCAGCAGATTTTTCCAGAGTTAAGCATGGCATCTTGGTAGCCAGCATTTTGCTGGTGGCTCATTAAGAGATGTTTTCCTGATTCACCAGTAGCATGAAAAAAGCAGTGTTTTTAAAATGCCGGCTTTCTGGGCCATGTTGCCAGCACGAACTCTTGACTCTTTCTGGAGGTCCAGCTACAGAGCATTTGAGTGGGATCTGTGAGCAGACTGGTACGACTTGCTTAATAGCAACATAGACCAACTGTGCCTAGAGATGGGGCACTGTGCATGGCTCTCGGAGGCAGCAAGCAGCTCCACCATGCTGGACTGGGCAAGGCAAGCAGGAAGTACCATATTTCCCCAAGCAATGGCACCACTTAAGTTTTTAAAACGCACTCCTGGACAGTGAAGGATTACAGATACACAATAGGACAAATTCAGATATAAAAGACCTTTAAATGGGTCACAGAGTTGGATAAATACATAGGCTTGGGAGATAGAAGAAAAGTATAGAGAGTTATAAAAATAAATAAATGGTTTAAAAACAAAGTCTTTAAAGAGACAGTACATACAGTCACAGATTAAAGGGACAAAGATAATTAAATATTAAAAAGTAATAGAGTAAAAATACATAAGTCACGTAAAGGTGGACTATACACAGAGAGTCTGGATTAAGTGAATTATTGTGTCTTCTTTGAATTTTTTTTGACTGTGAAAGAGCTAAGTATGGAGAGACATTTCATAGTATGGGCTGCTAAGCTAAACCAGCATGTATATTATATTATCTTGTTTTTAAATTTTGAGTCTAAGGATATGTTGCTTTGGAAAAGAGGTTTTTTGTTTCCACAGAGGTGAGAACCTGTGGAATCCTCCCAGACTAAAGTGGTTTGATGGACAAAGACCCCCTGAAAGGTTTGAACACCCCTCAAAAAATTACTTCGCCCAATAAAAAGCAAGAAGCAATTTAGAGAACTATGCCCATATTCTCAAATATTGTTTATAATTTTTTTTACATTTAAAGGGGGATATGCTATAAAGATTTGCATGGGTATGGATCTTGATTTATTGATACAAATTTAAGGTCAATTTTGTTATACCGTGTGTGTGTGTGTGCGTGTGTGTGTATATATTATATATATATATACTCACAGGTATTGTGCTTGTGCAGTTCATTTAAAAATGTATAATTAAGAAATATAGGCCGGGCGGTGGTGGCGCACGCCTTTAATCCCAGCACTTGGGAGGCAGAGGCAGGCGGATCTCTGGGAGTTCGAGGCCAGCCTGGTCTATAAGAGTTAGTTCCAGGACGGGCACCAAAGCTACAGAGAAACCCTGTCTCGAAAAACCAAAAAAAAAAAAAGAAATATAGATATGGAACCGAATAGAAGACCGGGATATCAATCCACACATCTTTGAACATCTGATCTTTGATAAAGAAGCAAAAAAATATCAAATGGAAAAAAGAAAGCATATTTAACAAGTGGTGCTGGCATAACTGGATATCAACATGTAGAAAAATGAAAATAGACCCGTATCTATCACCATGCACAGAAATCAAGTCCCAAATGGAAAAAAATACCTCAATGTAAAGCCAGCCACACTGAACCTTATAGAAGAGAAAGTGGGAAGTACACTTGAACACATTGGCACAGGGAACCACTTCCTAAATATAACCCCAGTGCACAGACACTGAGAGAAACAATAAATGGGACCTGAAACTGAAAAGCTTCTGTAAAGCAAAGGACACGGTCAACAAGACAAAACGACAGCCTACAGAATGGGAAAAGATCTTCACTAACCCCACATCAGACAGAGGTCTGATCTCTAAAATATACAAAGAACTCAAGAAATTGGACACCAAAAGATCAAATAATCCAATTTAAAAAATGGAGTACAGACCTAAACAGAGAACTCTCAAAGAGGAATCTAAAATGGCTGAAAGACACTTAAGGAAATGTTTAACTTTTGTTTTGTTTTGTTTTTTGGTTTTGTTTTGTTTTGTTTTGTTTTGTTTTTGGTTTTTCGAGACAGGGTTTCTCTGTGGTTTTGGAGCCTGTCCTGGAACTAGCTCTTGTAGACCAGACTGGTCTCGAACTCACAGAGATCCGCCTGCCTCTGCCTCCCAAGTGCTGGGATTAAAGGCGTGCGCCACCACCGCCCGGCTGTTTAACATTCTTAGTCATCAGAGAAATGCAAATTAAAGCAACTCTGAGATCCCATCTTACACCTGTAAGAAAGGCCAAGATCAAAAACACTGATGACAACTTATGCTGGAGAGGTTGTGGGGAAAAGGGAACACTTCTGCATTGCTGGTGGGAATGCAAGCTGGTACAGCCCCTTTGGATGTCAGTGTGGCAATTCCTCTGAAAATTAGGAAAACCCTTCCTCAAGACCCAGCAATACCAATTTTGGGTATATATTCAAAGGATGCTCAATCGTGCCACAAGGACATGTGCTCAACTATGTTCATAGCAGCTTTGTTTGTCATAGCCAGAACCTGGAAACAACCTAAATGCCCCTTGACTGAAGAATGGATAAGGAAAATGTGATACTTTTACCCAATGGAGTACTACACAGCAGAAAAAAATAACAACAGCTTGAATTTTGCAGGAAAATGGATGGAGCTAGAAAACATTATTTTGAGTGAGGTAACCCAGACACAGAAAAACAATTATCACATGTACTCACTCATAGGTGGTTTTTAAACATAAAGCAAAGAAAGCCAGCTTACAAACCACAATCCTAGAGAACTTAGACAACAATGCAGACACTAAGAGAGACTTACATAGATCTGATCCACATGGGAAGTAGGAACTAGAAAAAGACAAGATCTCCTGAGTAAATTGGGAGCATGGGGACCTTGGAGGAGGTTTGAAGGGGGAGGGGAGAGGCAGGGAGGGGAGCAGAGAAAAATGTAGAGCTCAATAAATATCAATAAAAATGTATAAAATAAAAGGAATATAGATAAATAGATAATCATTTATAATAGTCAAGTTTGTAGTCATGTTAATTAGGTTTTCTAGATATATAGAGATATTTCAGTTAGATAGATATTCTTCAAATCTTTCAGAGACCTCCAGAATATGACATTTAAAATGTTTAATAACTTAGGGCTTTTTATGACAGTGAGACACATCTTCTCCTGGCAGCACCAATTACTTCAAGAGGAAGATGGGCATCAAAGAGGCTCCTTATGGAGTTGGTTGAAGGGGGACACACAAAGCCAATAAAAACATCCATCTGCACTTGCTCTTTCTCTTTATGTTCCTGCGCTCCTGAATCGCTGGAATCCTGGGTTTGTAAGCTCCCTTTCTTCTATTTATTAAAGCTGAATATATTTTATTAAACTGGTCTGGTTAATTACCGATTGACCACGCCCATTAGTTGGTTAGCCATTTTGGAAAAAAAACTGCTCTTGCCTGGACTGCTTGATAAACTGGACATACAGGACCCATAGAAAATGGCTGCTGAACTTGCCTAAAGGTGAGATGATCATTTGGGGTTCCTGCTTCATGAAAGAGTCTGCTAGACATTCATCAGGATACAAGAAAAAGGACCGTCAAATCTTGCCAAGACAGGTTAAGATAGTTTTCAAAATTTTCCTGCCTCTGAATATGGTCTGTCAGTAACTCTAGGCCTTAGCCAATGTTGGTTGCTCCAACACTGCAAATGAGACTTTGGGTGATTGCCCAGGTAGCCAGTTGTCTCTGTCATTTGTTTCAAATTTTAGGAAGTTGATTGATTGCATTTCCTGCACACTCAAGTAATATTTCACTTTTCAGATCTTTGATGGGGTTGAGTTGAAGACTAGATAGTTGTAGTTACTTTCCTCTTATGACTTGGCCAAGTTATTTATTATACAAGACTTAAACTCATTAGAATAGGATAATTATTGAAACATTTATCACGTTTCTTGCTTGATATATTTGTTCTTATTGTATATAACTTTGTATTAGGCTTAGAACTTTTTTATTTCAATGAAAGGGGGAGATGCTGTAGGAATTCCTACCACCAGTAGTCTGTAAGTTACCAGCCCACTTGGGCGTGGCCTCTTATACTATATATGCCTATGTAAAGCATGTGTCTGGTCTCTCACTTCCAGCTGCTAGACTCTGTTCCTGTTCCCCGTTTGTGCAGAGGACTGTTATGTAGGCCAGTGATCTGTAAGTCTCCCTTAAATAAATAACCCTTTATTATTTATAATTCTGAATCGTGTGGGATTATTTTCTGACTTCCACCATCAGATTGGCCTCAAAATTTTATTTAAAAATATCCTGTCAAGGGCTGGAGAGATGGCTCAGTGGTTAAGAGTACTGTCTGCTCTTCCAGAGGTCCTGAGTTCAATTCCCAGCAACCATATGGTGGCTCATAACCATCTGTAATGAGATCTGGCACCCTCTTCTGGCCTGCAGGCATACATGCATACAGAATGTTGTATACATAATAAATAAATAAATAAAATTTTTTTTTTTTTTTTTTGGTTTTTCGAGACAGGGTTTCTCTGTGGTTTTGGAGCCTGTCCTGGAACTAGCTCTTGTAGACCAGGCTGGTCTCGAACTCACAGAGATCCGCCTGCCTCTGCCTCCCGAGTGCTGGGATTAAAGACGTGCGCCACCACCACCCGGCATAAATAAATATTTTAAAAAATTTCAATAGTAAAGGTTCTTTTTTTTTTTTTTTTTTTTTTTTTTTTTGGTTTTTCGAGACAGGGTTTCTCTGTAGCTTTGGAGCCTGTCCTGGAACTCCCTTTGTAGACCAGGCTGGCCTCGAACTCACAGAGATCCGCCTGCCTCTGCCTCCCGAGTGCTGGGATTAAAGGCGTGCGCCACCACCGCCCGGCTAATAGTAAAGGTTTAAAGAAAGTTTTCTATTATATGGCAGTAAGCTAAGGAGATTATAAATAAATGTCCTACATGCTCTTTCTATAACCAAATACCATTACCTGCAGGGAATAACCCAAAGGGTACTCAAAGGAATGAAATCTGGCAGATGGACATGTTCCCCTTTACAGAATTTGGAAAATTAAAATATGTACACTGCACCTTTGACACTCATGTTTTAATGGGCAACTGCTTTGAGCTTAGAAAAAAATGATTCAGTAATCACATTTATTAAAAGTTATGGCCATCATGGGTATACCTGCACAAATAAAGACACATAATGGTCCAGCATATATCTCCAAAAAATAAAGGTTTTTGGTTTTTTTTGCTGGGCGGTGGTGGCGCACACCTTTAATCCCAGCACTCGGGAAGCAGAGGCAGGCAGATCTCTGTGAGTTCGAAGCCAGCCTGGTCTACAAGAACTAGTTCTAGGACAGACCCCCGAAAGCTACAGAGAAACCCTGTCTCGAAAAACAAAACCAACCAACCAATCAGATAAACACAAAAAGAATCAGCCCACACTGACTGTGAGAACAAAGTGTTTTTTTGACTGTGTGAATATTTTCCCATCAGAGCCCCAGGGACTGGAGAAAGGTCATTCAATATGCCAGTATGTGAGGAAAATTGTGCCCAGTAATTGATTAATACACTGCTGAGCTTTTGGGGTCGAATCCCACCATAGAAAGGGAGCGCTATGGCTTCCATGAGAATTTACAGAAAGGACAGCGATTATTCAAAAAGCAAATACTCCGAATGCCTTGCTATGGGGCCCCTCCATCGGGGTGCCAGATCTCAGTGGGTTAGCCTTGTGACTTGTCCGCCGAGTTCTCACTGCCTAATGCTATGGACCACAGCAGTCAGGGCAGGATCTCAGGTGGGGCTGGAACCTGGAGCAGGGGCAATGGACGGGAGCCGCTTGCTAATGTGCTCCACGTGGCTTGCTCAGTCTCCTTTCTTACAGATCCAGGGACCAGCAGCCCAGGACTGGCACCACCCACAGTGGGCTGTCACTCCCTATCAATCACTAAGAAAATGCCCCACAGGCTTGCTTGCAGCCTGATCATTAGGGAGGCATTCCTCAACCGAGATTCCATTCTCTGATGACTCAGCTTCTGTAGCATTGATATAAAGGTAGGTAGGACGTTCTCTCTCTTTCTCTCTCTCTCTCTCTCTCTCTCTCTCTCTCTCTCTCTCTCTCTCTCTCTCTCTCTCTCTCTCTCTCTCTCTCTCTCTCTCGTTCGGGTCCAGGAGAAGTCCCAGAAAAGACTATCAGACATGTATGCCATCAGCAAGAGCATTTATTTGAGAGCAAAAAGAACCAGCGTGCTTGGTCTGCACATCCAACACAAAGGCAAAATGGTGACCCGAGAGAAGCTCACAAGCTCCTTTTCTACATAGCTGAAGGAATTCTAAAGGAAGTGAGGTCATCCTATCTAGGACTGGCTAACATAAGTGGCAATCATCACATTTCTGATTGGCTGTGGCTTATGGACAAGGTTCCGCTGTTCCTGATAGCAGCTACATGGTATCTCTCTTACTCTGCCTTCTTTCTCTCAGCACTCAGTTTAGTTTTCCCCACCAATCTAAGTTCTGCCTTGCTATAGGCCAAAGCAGTTTCTTGATTCATTAGCCAATAAAAACAACACAAAGACAGAAGGACTTCTCACACCACAACCTTTTGTAAACTGTGAAGATTGTCGCTGTGATTGGTCTAATAAACAAGCTGACTGATTAATAGCTGAACAGCATAAAGTTAGGCGGGAAAGCTAAACTAAGACTGATGGGATGAAGGGTGGAGTCAGAAGTTGTCATCAGAGACACAAAGGGTGGAGTCGAAAGTTGTCATCAGAGACACAAAGAGAAGCAAGATGGCATGTCATGCCAATTCACATGGCAAAGCATAGCTAAAAAATATGGGTTAGGGGCTAGAGAGATAGCTTAGAGGCTAAGAGCATTGTCTGCTTGCTCTTCTAGAGGTCCTGGGTTCAAATCCCAGCACCCACATGGCAACTCACAACTGTCTGTAACTCCATCTAAGGGTTCTGACTCCTTAGCATGGACAAACCTGTAGGAAAAGCACCAATGCACATAAAATGATAATAAATAATTGCAAAAAATTTTAAAAAGAAATATGGGTTAATTTAAATATAAGAGTTAGCTAGTAATAAGCCTGAGCTATTGACTGATCATTTAAAATTAATATTAAGCCTCTGTGTGATTATTTGGGAGCTTCTGGCAAGACAGAAAACTTCTGCCTACACTTATGGGTTCCAATATTTTAATAAGTCACCACATAAGCAGATCACTGATCAATCAGGGCTGTAGGACAAGGACTCAAGAACCCTTTTCTTCCTGACAGCCCTCAGCAGGGGCAGAAATGCGGTTTATAAATACAAAAATCACACACATTTGTTGCCAAGTTACAGTTACATTTTTACCAATAGAAGTTAAAGATTAGGGGCTTTCCTTGTGTGTTTCATCATTGTCAACTGATTTACATTTCCAGCCTTTTAGTCCAACCAGTCAGATTCATTTGTTCCTTCTGTTGTTGGGAATAGCCAGAATGTTTCTAGAGAACTAAAGGTTCATAACAACTATCTCTATGGTTTAGGAAGGAGGTTAGTCAGTCACTGGAAAGTTCTCAGCTTCCCTAGGACTTAGGAACCTGAACTTCATTTCACCCTACAGGTAACAGAGTCCAAAGTCAAAATGATGGTGCTCAGGCCAAGGTGCTTTTTGCCTGGTTCCCTTCAGGGAAGCAGAAGCAGGCGGATCTCTGAGTTTGAGGCCAATCTGATCTACAGAGTGAGTTCTAGGACAGCCAGGGCTACATTGGAGAAAGCCTGTCTCAAAAACAAATAAAAATAAAATTATTTTAAAATGATGTTTATGTGGTGTGTATGTGTGTGTGGTGTGTGTGTGTTTTGTGGCTATGTGTATGTGTGTGTTTGGTGGGACAGCCCACCAAAGTCTAATAAACCAGAAGCAACCTTTATTTCAGAAACCAGATTCCAGGAAAAAAAATTAAAAATCATGGAGCACAAAAAGCTTATCAGCTAGCTGAGACCACAGGCAAGGATAGATTTTGTAAGGCTGTGGCGAAGGCAGGTTTCTGAGTCCACCTTCTAAAAGTAAGGTGAGCCAAGCATTAGATCTGAACAAAGGAATTTTTACAATCTCGAGGTAAAACTCAGATACAGATTGCCTTACTTTACAATCTGTATTAACAGAGTTTTTCAGTTAAACTAGTGTTTGTACTTAATCTATTGTCTTTCTTGGTCCTTCCAGGCAGTGTTTACTGAGCCCTGTGCTCTCCCCTTAGATGCTGCCGGTTTCACAGAGCAGGGATAA